>NW_026057577.1:6548030-6628269 GCF_023721935.1 Panthera uncia | reverse complement strand
TTGAGTGTTGGGTGTGTGTGTGTATGGGTGTGAGTGTGAGTTTGAGTGTTGGGTGTGTGTGTATGGGTGTGAGTGTGGGTTTGAGTGTGGAATGAGTGTGAGTGTGTATAGGTGTGAGTGTGGGTTTGAGTGTTGGGTGTGTGTGGGTTTGAGTGTTGGGTGTGTGTGAGTGCATGTGGCTGTGAGTGTGGGTTTGACTGTTGGGTATTTGTATGTGGTGTGCTAGTTATGGAGCAGGTCTACTCTCCTGGGTGAGGCCCCCAGGTCAGGGAGGCCACTGGGCCAACCAAGAGGACCACAGTGGAGGCTGTGACCTCTCTGGGCAGCACCGTATTGATGCGGGGACTACAATTCCTGCTGCCTCCTCGCAGAAACAAGACCAAAGGCAGAGGTGCCAAGAGGACGAGAGGTCCCACGGCAGTGTTCTCACACAAAGACACAGGGACCCCAAAGCCTGGCTCAAGGTCAGGAGGGAACTGGATCTTCTGAGGACGGCCTCACCCTGCCTCTGGCTTCTCTGGGACCCCATGGGTTAAAGTTTACCACACCACTGGAATCCCTGTGATAACAGGAGACTCCACTTCCTGCAGTAAATGTGGGCAAGGCATTTCTATTTTTAAGAAAAAAGTTCTTGTTGTCCTTGTCATTTCAGGATTTCACAAAGAGCAAAGGGAGAAACAACATATACTCTAAATTGTACTAAAACACGCTTTCAAGAAAGTGTGAAGTCTTGTTTAAACTGCCAAAATTTGGCCGTAAAAATAAAGTCAAACTTTTTTTGGTGAAATATTCCCTCGGAAAGCGAAAGAGGCAGCCGATCAGATCAACTTGCTTCTTTTTGCATCAATCTCCAGAACTTTCTCCCAAGGGTGTTTGTAACCTCCAGTCCATCTCCCTTTACGAGCAAATTTCACTAAATATGAAAATAATCCTTCAATGTAAAAGCACTGTCTGCTAATGTTACATCACCGAATTTCCAGAAGGTTCCTGTGAACTTGGGAAACCCCCAGTGAATAAGACCAACTGATGGAGGAATGGCGTGATGAAGGGGAGGAGGAGGTGGGAAGATCACTTCCAGCCCTGAGCCCCTCCCCAGATGGTTTCTGGGAAGCCGTCTGTCTGAGAGTGCATGCAGTGGTCTTGTGGGCAGGATGCCAGCAGGGTTCGGGAACTTCTAGGACTGGCTTCCGTGAGCCAACCATATGCACCTCTTCTCAACTCCACCATGAGGGACTTCACATTGATGACCTGAAATTAGCCATGGTGAGCCAGTGGTCAAACATTTAGCAGCACATCCCTGAGCAGGGGCTCTGTTTGGCGAGGCTCTTGTGGCTTGGGGACATAGCAAGGCAAGCAATCTGACCCGAGTCTGTTCCCCAAGAACTCCAGTTCAGCCCCTTCTGAGGTACCCTTCCATGAACTGAACCATTACAGGGAGGAAAGGAGTGTGTTAGATATGACGGGGTTCCCAGAGCCAGAAGAAGTCTGAGCTCTCCCCTGTGTCTTGTAAACTCCCTGGAACTTTGTTTCCTCAGCTGAAATGAGAGACAACCTCCCTAAGCACATGACAAGCTCTCCTAAAGACTGCTGTGTAAGCAGATAGATGTGTGTGTGTGTGTGTGTGTGTGTGTGTGTGTGTGTGTGTGTCCTGGCCCCTTTTGATTCTGGGGAATGAAACCACACCTGCTTCTCACAGGGAAGAGATGAGTAGGAAGAATATCTACATGCATGGAGGCCAAATGGAGTGAGTGCCATATTTACAGGACACAAGCCCTGACTTCTAGAAAAACTGGAAACTATTTGGTCAAACGGGGTATGTAGCACCATGCCAGTGAAGGATGGGGTCTTTAACTGATGCCTACATTCACCTTCTGACTATGGTGGGTCCAGTCTGCAAGTTCTGGGACCAGGGCACTTCCATGTGTGTGTCAGACATAGAGGGGAGACTGGTAGCCTCTGGCCAACATCCCTGTGGCCATGACTTGACCATCTGAGATTAGCAACACTGGACTATTCTTGGGGAAGGCACCTAAAAGCCAGAGCCCAAATAATAATGGATAAATTATTGGATAATGGATAGAGGAAGCTGGGTGTCTCAGTCGGTAAAGCGTCTGCCTTCAGCTCAGGTCATGATCTCACAGTTCATGAGTTCAAGCCTTCAAGCCCTGGGTCAGGCTCTGTGCTGACAGCTCAGAGCCTGGAGCCTGCTTTGGATTCTGTGTCTACCTCTCTCTCTTCCCTTCCCCTGATCACATACTCTCTCTCTCTCTTGAAATAAATAAACATTAAAAATGTTTTTAAAAATTATTGGATAATGGATAAATAAACAATGGCCCTCAAAGATATTGGGTCCTAATCCCTGGAAGCTATAAAAATATCTTGATGCAAAAAGGTCTTTGGAGATATGATTAAATTAAAGATCTTGAGATGGGAGACTTTCCTGGATTATCCAGTTGGGCCCTAAATGCAATCACAAGTATTGTTATGAAAGGGAGGCAGAGGGACATTTGACATGGAAGAGAAGGTGAGGTGACCACAGAGGCACAGACTGGAATCAAGAGATGCAAGCCGAGGGATGCTGGCAGCCACCAAAGCTGGAAGAGGCAAGGGACAGATTCTTTCCTAGAGTGTCCAGAGGAAGTGGAGCCCTGCTGACACCTTGATTTTAGTCCCATAAAACTGAGTTTTGGACTTCTACCCTCCGAAACTATGAGAAAATAAATTTAGGTTGTTTTAAAGCAACAAGTTTGTGGTAATTTGTTACAGCAGCCAGTGGAAACTAATATACCAACTAAGACAAAAGGTAACGGCTTCAAAGTCTTTTTACCTTCTAGCAAAATCTAAGAATTTGCTAATTTTCCATGGCCAAGTTTTTTTCCACCCCTCTCATAAATTACTAAATGCAGGAGTAAAGGATAGGGCAGATTTAAGAATTCATGGATGGGGGTGCAACTGGGTGGCTCACTTGGTTGAGCGTCTGACTTGACATAAGCTCAGCTCATGATCTCATGGTTTGTGAGTTCAAGTCCCACATTGGGGTCCCTGTTGTCAGTGCAGAGCCTGCTCCGGATTCTCTGCCCCCCTCTTTCTGCCCCTCTCCTCCTTGCATGCTCTCTCTCTCTCTCTCTCAAAAATAAATAAAACATTAAAAAAAAAAGAATTCATGGATGGTAAGTGCAATCCTTTTTGCCAAACTTTCATGTGTGCGTGGTCCACACCGCCATACCCTTGAACATGCTGTGCCCTCAGCCTGGCACACCTGTCACCCTCTTCTCTCTATGGAGCTCATACTTGAGGCCAGGCTCTTGCAGCACTCTTCCTGGGAAAGTTAGTGCTCCCTGCCTCTGCAGTGCTGGGGTCTCAACTAAGACTGCATGTGGGCCATCAGGTAACATCAGTGAGTGAGGCAGCTGGGCGGGAGGACTGGTGAGCTAGCACCCATCATCCTAGGGGCCACCGTGCAATATTCAGATATATATAACTCAAGGCTGCTCATCAGATTTTTTCAAGAGAACTTGAAAATCCTCCCTACTTATGTGAAATCTCCCAATTTTGTAATGGAAGACTTTAAAACATAAAGTTTAAGCCCTGTGTACCACACAGAAAGATGTCTGCCGACTGGTTTGGCACAGAGTTACCAGGCTGTGGCTTGTGTCAGATGTCTTCTCTCTGTGGCAGCTTTTACCTAGTGAGCTACCCCATCCCTGCTTGGTGACCACCTGCCTCTCCAACTCCTTGCCCCTTCTCTGAGGGGAGGCTCGTGCCCATGTGGCCCCAGGGCCTGGAAAACACAGGACCTCTCCAGGAGCAGCACTTCACTAATGGCTGAGCAAAGAAGGAAGGAGAGGAGGAATGGGAAGATAGTAACCTTTCTATTGGCAGACAGCAACATGCCAGCGTCTCTCAGATGTCAACAAAACCTACCTGTCCCTCAGCTAAACTCTCAGTGCACTGAAGCTCTGAGGGGCATCTTCTCAGTGTGTGCAGGGTCAGCTAGCACTGGGTCCAGGTTTCTGCGGGAGAAGTGGAGTAGACAACGGGGAGTAAGAGCCAACCTAAGCCTGGTCATTAGCAGCTGAAGGGAAGGCTCTCAGCTCAACCCCTGCTGACCATGGACGGAACAGCCCTGAAGATGTGACCACATCACAGGTGGCATTCGAGGTGGCAGATCACAGCAGGGCCACAGCCAGCCCAGAGAGAAGACCTAAGACTGCTCCTGCTCAGACAGAGGCATGAGCAGACCCCTTCGGCTTCCAGTTCCCCAAATGGAAAGTTGATGAGGGTAAGCGACTTATTCCAGGAGCTTCTTCACAATTTCTGCCTTGTCCTTGTACCAAGTACGCAATCATTGCCTTAACATTTTTCTATAAAATTGACCAAGTGTTTGAAAACTGACATAAATGCTCTACAAAAGAACACAACCATAAAAAGGAAAACCAGTATCACTTGTCATGCACACACAGGCCATTATCCAGAAACAAACAAACAAACAAAAAACGAGAACAACGTGTTTAATTCTCGACAGCAGCTGTTGTCAGGTTTGACTTGGGACGGCCTTCTCCATGCAAGGGGTGCTCAGCCAGTGGGGCGGGGGGGAGAGGGGCTCTGTAAATGACACATTAGCACCCAGGTGAAAAGAAATAACTTTCCCACGTTGGATATCACTCCCTGACTTAACCAAGGGCTGCAAGGTGGGTGGGATAGGCTGGGGTGGGGGGGCTTGATGTAAGGATATAGGTAGTCACAGGGCCAAAGCTCATCCTTTCCTTAGGGGACAAGACATGTGCAGCCCTTTAAGAAAGCAGAACTGGACCCCAGATTTGGAGAGTCTGAGCCCATCTCTCTTTGCAGAGATGGGCTCAGAGAGACAACAGAGAAAGCTAGATGCAAGTTGGAAGCAGGAAGGCAGGCTGGGGGAGAGGCGGGCCCAGAAGGGCACCTGAAAGGAGAAAGGAGGGAAATTGCCAGTGCTGGAGAGGCAGAGCAAGGGTCTTGGTCAGTGCACTAGTCTGGCTCTAAGGCCACCAGTTGGCCAAGGGCCTTGAATGCCACACTGAAGGGTTTAGAACCCAAAGGGCTTCTGGCAAAACTGCCACCTTTGCTTCTTCTCTCTCTCTCTCTCTCTCTCTCTCTCTCTCTCTCGGGAAACATCCAAGGCAGCCCTATACATTGTTAACGATGCCCTGTAGCCCAGAGATTTTGGCTGAAAGTTCAGGAATTTAAATTGATGCCCGCTTGGCCTGGGGGAGTCTGCATCCCAAAGCGAGCTGTGGGCTCCTTGGTCAGTGGTTCTTTTACACTTTCAGGAGCCGTTGGCCTCAGAAACAAGGCCTGTACAGATCTTGGCCCAGGGCTCACCGCTGGCACATCCCGCCCCACAGCCCTGGGCGAAGTCAGACAGAGGCCTTTCATGGCTTCAAAAGTTCCACCAGGTCCTCCAGCCACAGGAGGCTGGAATGGGTAACTGAATCCTACTCAGGGAAAAAAAAATAAAAAAGGCACAGTGACCTTTTGTCCCAGCACAAGTTCCCGGCCCTCTCCCCAGCCAGCGGAGGCGGCCCAGCCAGGAGAGTAAGGAATTGCAGATGTGCGCGCAGGGCCGCAGCAGCCCTCGCCCTGGCCCAGCAGTCTCCCGGGACAGCGCCGAGGCGCCGCGGTGTTCAGGACGCCGGAGCCCAGCCCCACTCCTCGTCCCGGACTCCTTCTCCCAGCTTTGCCTCGAGGCTCGGCGGTCCATGCTGCCTTTCCCCCCAAGCCTCGCCGAGAGCTCTTTCAGCAAAGAGGCGGCAACATGGAATCGACCCTTCTAGGGACAAGAGGTTCATTTTGGCACGCGAGGAGAACGCACAGGCCCTTCCCGAGCGCACGAGGGCAGCTCCCGACGGCACGGGGCGAGCCCGGCCGGCTGCCGGGAGGTTGCAGGTGGGGTCGCCTCTCCTGGGTGGGCGCGGTGGGCTGAGAGCAGTGCTGGGCACCCCGCGCCCCGGATGCGTGAGCTTGCGCGTGGCCGCCTTTGTGGGCGACTTGGGGTGCTTTTCTCACTGGACATGGGGGGAGGGAGGGAGGATACCTCTGTGTTGTGAGGGTCCAGGCCCGGGACAGGACCAATTTCGTCCCCTCCGTGGGCGGCCGGACCGGGTCGCCCTCATCAAGTCCGACACCAGGGTTGGGCACCCTTCTCCCCCACCCCTCCCTGGGACACCCACTCGGAGACAAGAGGCAGAAGGAGGCAGGCCCGGCCGGTGAAAGCCCCTTCTCGGACCTGGACAGATCGATGCCCCCATCCCGCACCACCTCCGGGTCCCCGGCGCCCGGCTCTCGGGCCCAGGCGCCGAGAGACTGGGGAGCCGGAACCCGCGGCCCCCACACTCACCGCACATCGTGGCTGCTGCTTGCGCCCTTCGCGGCTCTGGGATTCTGCGCGCTCTGGACACTCGGAATTCCGTGCGCGCCTGGCGCTCCGCGGGCCTGGACTCCCGCCGCTCGGCCTCAGGACCTTATAGCTCGGAGCCCTCCGCCAGAGGCGGGGCCAGGGCGGGGCCTCCTCCTGCCTGCCTGCTCCCCATTGGTCCCCGGTTGTCGTGACAACGGTGGGGACTGGGCCCCCAGGAGTCAGGGAACTGGGCGAGGGGCGGCTCCCAGGCGCAAGTTCGGTCTGTAACGCCTGGGTGTCGGGTCCTGAAGATGGACCGGGGGGGGGGGGGGGTGGAGACCGTCTGAGTTCAGACCCAGACTCAGGCTCGGTCTAGGCGTGGGACCTTGGACAGGGGACTGAATCGCTTTGTGCTTCAGTTTCCCAGTCTGTAAAATGGGATGACAATGGAACCTACCTGCCTGGTCCTGATGAGGATTAAGACGCAGAGCACAATGGCGGGCGTGACGCACGTGTTCCCCTGTGCGCCCTTCTGTTTGCCGGGCTTCTCCGAGGGCACCAGAATCGCTGCACACTGTAGGTGTTCAAGCCTGGTCCCCTCTCTGTAAGGAGAGAACTCTAGAGCCTGATTGATAAATGAGAAAACTGAGGCCCCCTCCGAGGTGGAAAGGGACTTTGCCAAAACAGGGCAGCCGGAATTGACAAATTCCGGCAGTGGCAGAATTCGAACCCGGGATTTCCTGGAGAGCCGGAGCTTTAAGATGAGGATTCCCCCCAAGTCGTGAGCCAAGCAGGGGCGACCCAGGGAACCACCCCCTCCCGGACAGCGCTGGCGGACCTGTCCTCAGCGCACTGGCCTGCACAAGCCAGGGGCTTCTCCGCCCACCCGCCTGGAGCCCGAATGGGGCCCAGCTGTGAGTCACTGAGACTTGAGTTCCTCCGCCCTGGTTCCCGGCCGTCTCCTCCCCTCCCCACTGCGCTCCGGGCCTCGGTCTCCCGAGGAAGGTCACGAGAACTGACCCAACACTGGCGTACTTTGAAGCCATCTGGTGTTTTTTATTTTACTTAAAAAAAAAAAAATCTTGATATTCTAAACAGATCCTCCCCAGTCGTGTTAGAGCACAAAACGAAACTTTTTGCGTCTTGTCTCTGGCATTTTTCCTGATGTAATTAATCTCTGTAGCTTCACCAGGGCTCTGCAGGTCCTACGGGGGAGAAGGTGTTTGGTTTACCCACTTGCCCGTTGAGGAAACTGAGGCTCAGCCACAAGTAAGGAAGGGGTTTGGTTGAGTCATCCTGCTGGGAAATAGTGGAACCGGTTCTGGAGCAGCTGTGTTTGCCTTTCACCCTTCACTCTGCAGGGTCACTTTCATTTCGTTCATCCATTCATTCCCTCATTCCTAAGCAGCTGCTTCATACCTGTCCTGATGCTTAATGGGACTTAATGATGAGTGGAAATAGTCCATTCCAGGGACTCATGTGGCACTTACGGAGTGGTGGGAGGCAGACATTAATCCAGTGACACCAGGAGAACAAGAAAATTCCAGGTTGGGATTGGGAGACAGGGAGGGGGCAGGGCAGGTTGGTGGGGAGGGGACCAGACTCTGCCTGGGACTGGGCTGGGGCTGGAGTTGGTACAGGTCAGTGTAGACCCAGGGCAGCTTGCCAGAGGAAGTTAACAGACTGGAGAAGGGAAGTTCAGGCATGTGCAAAGGTCCCACTGCTGACGATGATAGCTGGAGTTTGGAGTCTGGAGATGAGGCTGTTCTGCCCCAGCCCAGAGATGGGAACTCGAGTCCCACCCTATGTAACTGAGGTGGGAACAGCATGGTGTCATCAGGCCCTCTGCAAGCACCAAGACACCAGGAGCCCTGGGATCCTAGCAGCTTCCAGATCTATCTCCCATCCAGCTCCCCAGTGAGGAGTGGCATGGATGCTAGGACCCCTGTGGAGGTATCTGCATCTGCTAGCCCATTATCCCTCCTGCTTTGGGACTAGTTATGTGACCTGGACCACATAGCCACTAGGTCCCCCTGGCCCTGGCATTGGTTCAGGAATCAGCATGTGGCTCATGCTGAGCTCTTGACAACCTGCTCAGGGACATGGGAGAGATCAGAAAAGATGAGCTTCTTCCCTGTCTGATGGCACAGCTGTCTGGAAGGTAGACTGGTGATGCTGGGGACCCTCTTGTCAACTTTGGGGTGGGGTGGGGAGAAGCTGTCCAAGAGTGAGGCAATCCAGAGCAAAACAGATCTCTAGGATGGAGACAGGTGCACATTTGTTTTTTGAGAGAGAGAGAGAGAGAGAGAGAGAGACAGAGACAGCACGAGCATGGGAAAGGAACAGAGGGAAAGAGGGAAAGAGAGAAAGGGAGAGACACAGAGAATCTTAAGCAGGCTCCACACTGAACATAGAGCCTGACAACGGAGCTTGATCCCATGACCCTGAGATCATCACCTGAGCTGAAATCTAGAATCAGGACACTCAACTAACTGGGCCATCAGGAGCCCTGAAGATGCACATTTTTTTGGAGCCCCTGGGTTTAGCTGGGGCTGAAGCCAGATTTATTCCTGGAATTCTTGGTATCAAGGCTCAATAAGTTCCCATCTTCACTGGAGGCACTTCAAAGTGACTTCTGTCATTCGCAACCAAATTGAGTCCTGATTGCTTCAACCTCCTGGAACTGTGATCTGAGGTTCAGGGAAGCAGTTACGCAGCTGGTGGCCCCAACCTATAAGGTGCTGCCCCTTCCTGCCCTCAACCTGGTCAGGGACCTGTCTTGTTACAACCCAGGAGGCCCCTGGGATTTAGTAAGATTAAACAATCTGCCCCAAGTCACACAGCCAGGAAGTAGGGGGCTGGTCTGGATCAGGAGGCCCAGGCGTGGCCCCTCTCAGAAGAAGGATACAAGACCATGGGTAGATGCCTTGCCTAGCCTGGCTCCATACCTGTGCTCCCAGGAGAATTCTGTGCCTGAGAATTGAGCTGGAGCCAGAAACCCACAGGGCCTGGCTGATCACCATGGATGGCTCTGGCCTCACTTTCCAGGAGTGACCTTGACCATTCTGGCCAACAGAATAAGACCACATGCTGGATTAGGTAAGAGCAGCCACAGATGTGGTTTCTTCACCTGCCCATTTTTTTCAGATCTCAAGTCAACTTTTATATAACTGGGGGAATTTGTTCACTGACTGGTTTCTCCCAAAAAACCCAGAAATCTACTTCCTTCTCCTCTTTCCACATAGTCCACTAAGTCCCACGGCTGTCCTGGTAGACACGGAATGTGCTTGCTAGCCTTGGGCCACAGCGTCTGTTCAGATGTTTTTTTTTTCCTTTAACGTTTCCACTGGGTCCTGGAGTGGGTTATAGGGTTCCAGCTATGATGAGGGCTGCCCTCTAACTCCTGTGGGATTCCTAGCTGGGCTTTCAACAGCTCCCATGCTGTCATCGGGGCCCTCACCACCAGTCTCCACTTATCCCAGCTGGGCTGTGGCCACTGGGTGGCCCAGGGTAGTCACCGGTTCCTCCTGATCTTCTTGTTCCCCTCTGAAAGCAGAAATGCCAGGCAGACCTCGATGTCAGCTCCTGAAGGTCCCAGGGACCCAGCCCTGCCAAGAGCCATGCGGCGCAGGCCTTCCCAAGCTTCAGCAGAGGGTCCAGGGAGCTGGGGGGGGGGGGCAGGGTGCTGAGGTGTGTAGCTGGAGCTCTGCATCGGATCACTCCCTCCAGGGGTTGGGGCACGAGATTCTTAGGGAACCTGGAATAGTGCCCATGGCAGACAAGGTTCAGGGAACCCAGGCCAGAGACTACCTGGGTAGAGTTCCTTGCCTCAGGGTGGCTCATCCTCAGCTGAGATCTGTGGTGGGGAGCACAAGCAGAGCGAGGTATGAGGCCAGACCTGGGCTTGGGGCAGGAAGCCACGCCCCCCAGACTCCTCCCTTTTCTCTTCTATGGGGTTGGGTTCTGGTGGAGTGGATAGGGGTGGGGTGGGGTGCAGAGGCGCAAGGCTAGGGAGGGTTTTAACGACTGGCCCCAGGACCAGGGTTCGAGGACAGCCAGCAATGGAGATCTGGATCGGAAACTGAGGCAGGAATTCTGCCCTGAGTGTAGGCCTGGAGGGAGTAAGGCCTCAGGAGGTTGGCCGGGGCATGGGAGAGGGGAAGCATTGTCCGGCTCATTTTGGGTCACCAGATGGCTGCCCCCACTCTCCCACCCCCAAGGCCAGCATTGAGGCAAGAGAGGCCCTCCCTTCCCTTTCAGCTCAGCACGGAGGTGACCTTCCTAAAGAGTTCCTTGGAGCCACGGACTTTTTCCAACTTCTTTCTCTCTTCTGCAGGGACTGAGGAGGAGTTCTGTCACAGCCTGAGCTCCCATATTCTTTTATGACTGGAAATTAATTTAACAAAATAACAAAGTTAATTATAAATCTGTATAACTTTGTTCTTCCAGGAAAGATACACATTCATTTTAGGAAGGAAATAAAAAAGAATCTTGTAAGGGTTAATCCTGTCAAGTTTTTTTACGACCGCCCCAAAACAATATTCTTTGCATTGGTAGTCATTATTTAAACAATAATATGGTTATACCACAAATACTGTTTTGTAGCCAGAGTTTGATCTTTGGATTAGAAAGAATTGTGGGGGCGCCTGGGTGGCTTGGTCAGTTAGGCGTCTGACTCTTGATTTCGGCTCAGGTTATGATCTCACAAGCAGTTCGTGAGTTTGAGCCCCACATCCACCTCTGCAGACAGCATGGAGCCTGCTTGGGATTCTCTCTCAAAATAAATATATAAAAACTTAAAAATAAATTTTTTAATGTTTATTTATTTTAGAGAAAGAAAGACAGACAGACAGAGGCATGAGCAGAGAAGAGGGCAGAGAGAGAGGGAGACACAGAATCCGAAGCAGGCTCCAGGCTCTGAGCTTGCAGCACAGAGCAGCAAGGCCATGACCTGAGCTGAAGTTTGACACCCAACCGACTGAGCCACCCAGGCTCCCCTAGATATATAAAAATTAAAAAGAAAGAAGAAAGGAAGGAAGAAAGAAAGAAAGAAAGAAAGAAAGAAAAAGAAAGAGAGAGAGAAAGAAAGAAAGAGGGACAGAAAGAAAGAAAAAGAGAAAGAAAGAATTGTGCTGTGAAGAAGCCCGGATGTGGCCCAGAAATGCCAGCACTGTCAACGCACTTCCGGTGCCATTGCACCCAGGCAGAGCTGGGCCTCTGGTCTGCCCAGCCAGGAGACAGTGGGGGTCTGTCCTTGCGGGCGAGCAGAAATCTGGGATTGCACGCATTGGCTGTTGGCATTGGTGAACGGAGAGCAGCAGCTGACCCCAGGAGGTGCGGGCCCTGGGGACGCAGGAGCTGGTGATAGTAACACCTGCACAGCAGAAGCTCAGCCTACTCCGAGCAGTGAATTCTTTCTGGCCCCATCACTTCAGGCAAGCATCTCCTCTGGGACAAAAGGGCACCAGATCCATTTCTTTACCCCTCCCCCGCTCTGTGCCCTGGGAGGCTGACCTTCCCAGGGGTCCCAGGCCCTCTGGCTTCTGGTTGGTTCTGGCCAGCAGGAGGTCTGGAGAAGGAGGGGGTGAGGTCAGGATAGAAATCTTCTCCCTAAGGCCTCAGCTTGGGTCTGGCGGCCTCTCCCACACTGCCCTCTCTGGATCCTGCCCCTTGAGGTCTCAGAATGGTAATGCTCTGGCTGGGCACCTCTGAGGCTGACCCAGCCCTCCCCACTCCCTTTAGGAAATGCTCTGTCATCCTGTCTGAGGGTGTAACCCAAGGTGACTAGTTGTCTGAGTTTCACTGGGACTGTCCTGGGGTTAGTACTGAAGTTCCCACACCCCAGGGAACCCCTCAGTCCTGGGCGAGCCAGGCGGGGGTGGCAATTGGTCACTCTAGGGCCACTAATGTCGACTCTGATGCTGCATTCCTGCTTTCTTAACTTTTTGTCTACTAAGACGAGACTAAGAAGGGCCCAGGGGGTGTCCTGGGCTTCCAGTTTCTCGTCACCAATCAGATGAGCTAGCAATTCTGGTGATGGTTTCCCAGTGCTTGAGTGTGGCTGTGTCCTGAGAGGGGCTTGCCTTCCATGTCCTCCCTGTGCTTCCCTCCAGGCTGGGTGCTGGCTGTCCTTTTAGCCTTGATTTCCTGCCTGGCCCCATGGGCAGCTGAACTGACTATTCCATACACTGCTGATGTCCTGTAGATTCTGGGAGTGGGTAGAGGAGGGGCTCTTTGAGTGTGGTGGCTAATGTCACCTCCATGTTGTCCAGTCTAGCAGCGGCATTTGGCTATGATTTTTAGAGCCTGGGGCAGGGACAGAGGGTGAAGGTTTGGGGTCCAGGACTCTTCTGGCATCCCTCTCCACTCTCTGATGGAGAGGAGCATTTCCGGGTGGGCCATGCAGATAGGGCAGTGAAAACCATCCTATACAAGGGTCCGTCCAGCTCCATGAGGCCGCGTCTGGGCCCCAGAGCAGACCCAGAGCCATTCTTATGTCATGTGTGTCCTGGTTTCCATGTTTGTTAAGGCAGTGGGGACGCAAGAACCTCCTGGCCCCTTCTAGCTTCAGGGAGGGTCTGCCTGGGCATTTACTTGGCACGTAGGCAGTGGAGCGACTTCTGGAGCGACTGATGGGCAGTGGGGGAGTTCGGGCCTGTTTTCCTTCCCTCTGGGATCAACACCCTGGATTCCTCTGTGGAACTACCCTTCTCTCCTCTTAGCCTCTTGGATCCCAGGGGGCTGCCTTCCCTCCTGGCTGCTGTGGTGGGCACATGGCCCAGGTCTGGACAATGAGGGCACCACTGGGAACATAGGGATGGAGTCTGGACTGGACCTGGGCTGATAACAACCAGTGAGTGTCATCCCGGAGGAGTTTGGCCGGAACCATCAGAAAAAAGTTTTCTTCCAGTCCCTCAGGTATTAGGGTATAGACGGGGGTGTTGCCTGTGCCAGCTTCACCCCAGTGGGGAGAATCCAAGAGTGTAGATAAAACAGGAAAGGAGATCTGTGTTGGCTCCAGCCCTGCCTGAAGGCAGGTGTGCCTGAACCACTCACACATTTTGTCCTTGAGTGGGTGGGGGCCCTGGCTCACCTGGGGAGGTTGACCCTTGTGCATGCTTGCCCTCTCCCTGGTCCCTGTCACTCTGCTCTCGGCTGTGTCTGGGGGCTCCCAGGTGGCCCACCCAGTCACTGAGACTGCATTCATTACTTTCACATGCCGTGCACCGTGGAGGCGTGTCCTTCCTGGGATGTGGTCCTCCAAGAACTGATCTTTGTGAACTGCCTGAGCTTCCTCCTGGGATGTGGGTGGTACCACCACCTGTTTCTAGAACCTGACAGCCAACGGTCACCCTCACTTTGACTTTCAGTGGAGTGTGGGAGGTAAGGGGGGATCTACCAGCTCACAGGGCTTTTCCACTCTGCCAGCACGTCCAGGTCTTGCACACTTTCTGGAATGACTCGACCTGTCTCCAAAAACCGTCTTTCTTTTCTTGTAAATGGAAACCAGAGGGTGCAGTTTTTAACCTTAGCAGTATTATCTTCAGAAAATATTTTGGGTCTCGGCAAATATGTATCCCCACGCAATGACATACACGTCCACATGTGCTTTTTTTGTTCTGAAAAATTTCAAAAATAGTCGAATGAACCCCTTCATACTCATTCCCCAGAGTCAACAATTATTGTTGTGTAACTGATTTTGTCTTAACTCTCTTTCCAGTTTTTGTTTTATTGGAACACATCCTGCTATGATTTGATTCATTAATAATTCATTATGTGTAAAGCTCTTAAGACTGTAATAGCAGTATCACACCACACAAAATTAATAACAATGTATTAATATTATCTAACACTCACCTCATCTTTAATATTGATACGTATTGGAGTATATTCAATATTCCTCTATTGTCTCAAAAGCGTCTTTTTATAGCTTGTTGGTTTAAATCAGGATACCAACACCATTTACCCATTGCTTTTGGTTGGTATGTCTTGAAGACTTTTTTTTTTTGAACAAAAGTTTTTTTAATGTTTAGTTTTGAGAGAGAGAGAGAGAGAGAGAGAGAGACTGAGCGCGAGCAGGGGAAGGGCAGAGAGAGAGACAGGGAGACACAGAATCCGAAACTGGCTCCAGGCTCTGAGCTGTCAGCGCAGAGCCCGACATGGGGCTCGAACTCTGAATGGCAAGATCATGACCTGAGCCGAAGTCGGACACTTAACAGACTGAGTCACCCAGGCGCCCCGACTTTTAAATTTATAATCTGTAACAGCATATACAACCTCCCTCCCCCACATGTGAAGGTCTGATATTAGCAAGTGTTTTTTGGTTTGTTTTGTTTTTTTAAAATGTTTACTTATTTTTGAGAGAGAGCAAGTGAAGGAGGGGCAGAGAGAGAGGGAAAAAGAGGAACCGAAGAGGGCTCTGCACTGACAGCAGAGAGTCCAACATGGGGGCTCGAACCCATAAGCCGTGAGATCATGACTTGAGCCAAAGGTGTGCACTTCACTGACTGAGCCACCCAGGCGCCCCTCCAGACACAGACAGATGTACAGACCACAGACTTCTGGTAAAACAACAACCCCAGGGCCCAGAGGGGGCAGATGTGGACACCAGGGAGCAGACCTCCGGCCCAGAGCCGGACTAAGCAGGTTTGCACTCCGGCTCTGTGCTGCCTTGTTAGGTATGGCCTTGAGCAAAACAGCATCCCTTCCATAAAATGGAGGATAGCAGCTTATCGGACACACTAAGAAAGTGTCAGTTAGTACAGCCTTCCAGAGACCAATTTGGCAATATGTATCAACAGAGGCCTGGTTTCATGAAGAGTGTGGAACATTTCATTCCACCATGAAATGCTGTGCAACTCTGAGAATCGGGTGAGCACAGGCTGTGTGATTCGGGAGGAAACAAGGGCTACAAAGATACTATGTAGTGTCTACTCCTCACTGCATTTGGTTGTATTGATAACGATAACGGCTTTGTTGGCATATAATCCAATGACACGCAGCGTAAAATGGTTTTGTATATTCTCAGAACTGTGCAACCATCACTGCAATCCA
Source organism: Panthera uncia (assembly GCF_023721935.1). Lineage (NCBI taxonomy): Eukaryota > Metazoa > Chordata > Mammalia > Carnivora > Felidae > Panthera > Panthera uncia. The sequence goes on along the minus strand of NW_026057577.1, from coordinate 6,612,842 downwards.
TTGGAGAATATTTTCATCATCTTCCCGTAAAGAAGAAATCAAAAGCTTTCAAGCCTGGCAGGAAAGGCTTCTTGTCCAAAGGGCCTCCTGCTCCTGGGAAGCAGACAGCCCCACCCCAGCCCAGGAAGAACAGTGCGGGCCTCCTGTCATGCCTGCAAAGTGACCAGTTGCAGGCCTGTGACTTAGGCCCCGGCCAGCCCTGTGAGGCCAAAGGCTGTGGAGGCACATGCGGGGCTGGCCTCTTGGCACAGCCCGCCTGGCTGACCTGCTCTGTGGCAGAGAAGCCAGGGTAGGGAGAACAAGGCTGTCTGTGTCCTCCAGGGATGCAAATTGTCCCATGTCACGAGGCTGACCAATTTCAGTCTATGGAGCGAAATAGTTTGGATCTTCTCGTGGGTCTGCAGATGTTGGTGAGCAAAAATAACTGAAAATAGGCCAACATCCAGACTCTTAGCCCTCCAGCCTGGCATGCCGATGTGCACAGATGGAATCATGGCAGAGATACTGCTAACAAGCAAGCACAGAAAAGCCTTTCCCAGAAGGAAAGCCCTGCCTTGGCTCCCACCAACCCTACACAGACACAGGCAGGTCACCGTGATTGCCCATTTCAGGGATGCTGGCTGACCATGGGACTTCATACCAGGTGCTTTTCTTTTATTATTATTTTTTAATGTTTATTTATTTTTGAGAGCGCGTGTGAGTGTGAGCGGGGGAGGGGCAGAGAAAGAGGGAGACACGGAATCTGACACAGACTCCAGGCTCCAAGCTGTCAGCACAGAACTCACTTGGGGCTCAAAATTACAAACTGTGAGATCATGACTTGAGCTGAAGTTGGGCACTTAACCGACTGAGCCACCCAGGTGCCCTTACCAGTCTTTCACACCTGGCACAATGAAGATACTAGGGGATGTGACTCTGTGTTCTCTCATTTGCCATCAAAGAAATCCCTGTAATCCTGTGACTGGGGCCACTCAATGGCTCCATTTTGATGGGACTTCCAAGATCTCCACTGAGCACAGGACTTTGGCGGGCCGTCTTCTGCCTTCTGTCCCCTGAAACCCTAAATCAGCCACGAGGCTGGCCTGGAGTCCCACACAGTTCTGACCTCAGGCCTCTGTTCAGTTCTTGGACCAAGAACGCACCTCAAACTGGCCATTTGACTGAATGTCTTCATCCCTTCAAAATTCCTGTGTTGAAACCCTAACTCCCAGTGTAATGGTGTTTGGAGGTGGGGACTTAGATTTAGATGAGGTGATTAGATTTAGATGAGGTCATGAGGGTGGGGGACCCGCTCGGTGGGATTTGAGTCCTTACAAGAGATTGCTCTCTCTCCACACACGGGCCACCAAGGAAAGGCCACGGGAAGACACGGCAAGAAGGCTCGGTCTACGTTCCAGGAATAGGACCCTCACCAAGAACTAAAAGAATCGAATCTGCTGGCACTTTAATCTTGACTTCCTGGCCTCCAGAGCTGTGAAAAATAAATGTCTGCTGTTTGAATCACCTGGCTATTTTATTACGGCAGCCTGACTGACTAAGACATCAACTTGAGCAAAAAAGAACGAAATGGTCTATTGCCAAAAAGTAGATCCAGGGGCTCAAATAGCATCTTAATGGTGCTGTCTCCCTCTCACCCCACCTCCTGTGGTCTCTCAGGCAGGTGCCCAGGCCTAGTGGCCGGGTCTATACAATGCACCACCCTGGTGAGGTTAGACACATGAGCTCACTTCCCCACTCAGGGACCAGTCCTGGGAGCTGAGGACAGGGGTTCACTCTGGAACCACCTAGAATGAGAGGTGAAGGGAGGGTCCTCAGATGGGAAAAAGGGAAGATGCTGGGTGGTCCAACACTACATCCATCCATCACATTCACTGAGTGTCTGAAGGTCACAGGTGGGCTCAGTCTGAGAGAGCCTGCAGAAACTGCTTCTGCAGAGAACCTTCCTTTCTCATTACTTCTCTTTCCCAAAAGTAGGAATCTTATCTCTTTCCTGAGGCGATCAAGAGGGAATGCAGTAACACCAAAAGCAAGGATGGGGATCCGCTCAGAAAATATCCCTCATGGCTTCCTCTCCCCCAGGGGACAGAATTCCTTTACCCCTTGGATCCCTCCTAGGCTGACCATGCACGGGCCTCATGCTGGCAGTGAAGGATGATGATGAGTCAGGCTCCATCCTTGCCCCTGACAGCTCACGGTGAAGCTGGGTGGCAGATGTGAATCCTCACTGAGCCGCAAAGAACAACAGATAAATGGGAACAAGTGGAGGAAGCCACCCACTCTTCCTAGAACTGATCTGGATGGCGTGTAACTGGGAGGAAAAAAAATGCAAACCAGTGCAAGTCATAAAGGGACTTCGCTGGTTCACGTAACTCAAAATTACAGGGGTAGGTTCAGGTATTACCTGATCCAGGTGCTTGGATCCTGTGTGCAGTCCCTCAGCTCTGCTTTGGCTTCAGGTCAGCTTCCCTTACTTGCTGGCCCCTGGCAGTCCCAAGCTTATATGTTACTGACAGCAACCCCAGTGGGCAGCAGCACCCCTCCCCAGAGATCCCAGCAGAAGTCCTGGGGACATCCCTCAGATTGTCCAGGGATTCTTGCATTCCCAAACTAATTGTTGTATACACCATCATAGGTCTGGGTTACATACCCACCATGGGGGTGCAGGTGAACATTCGCCAAGGAAAGTCTGAGGTGCTGTTACCAGACTAAGGGCATGGCGAACGGGTTGCAAAACCTTCTGTCTATCACAAGTGGGTAGGACAGGGATCAGGCAGAAGAGAAGCATGTGGGGAGTCCACCTAGCCAGAACCAGAGCTCTGTGGTTGGAGGCGCAGTGATTGCCCCTAAGCGGAAGTGACTTGGTGGGCTTTTCACTTTAGAAAATGTCTGGGGCAGGAGGAGGCTGGGTGGCTGGGCTTGGGTGCATGCCTGGCAATAGGAGGGAGGTCCAGGAGGCTGCACAGGCAGAGTTCTAGAGCTATCAGTTAGGGGCAGTGGGGAGGAAGAGAGCCATGGCATGGCCCTCAGTATCCAGCTCTGGGGGCAGCAAGAGAGCCATTTGCTTTTCCTTGGAGCACAAGAGGGTAGCAGGCTGAGGGGGTTAGGGCCCTGTTGGATACCTATCCCTTCCACAGATGGGAGTCTGGAGCCCAGAGAGGGACTGTCCTGGATGCAGGGTTTAGAGCTGAGGAGCTGAGGTGGAGGGTGCATTTCATTGGGGGAACAGGAATACTGAGGAATCCCCTCTGTCTGGCCTGTGACCCTGAAAGCCCCTTTGCCTCCCTGAGCCTCAGTTTTCTCTTCTGTGAAATGGGGCTGAGAAAGCCCAGCTCCCCGGCAAGTATGAGAACGGATGAGGATGGCCTCTACAAACCACCAAGCACAGGACAGGTGCTTACAGGACAGCAGAGAAGTGGGTGAGGCAAGGGGAGGCCACAGAGGATCTGAGAACCGCAGCCCAGGGATTGACGGTGCCCTGTTATCTGAGGTAAAGTGACCATGGCCGGGACCAGCAAGTGGGACTCCAGCCAGGGTAAGAGAGCTTAATCAGAGGGGGCTCTGCCGCAGGGTCACCACCAAGGACAGCCACAGAGCCACCCACTTGACAGCATTTGGAGCCTTAATTATTTACTCCTAAAAACACAGCTGGAAAGTGAATGATCACTGGCCTTAGGGACGGGTGTTGCCCAGATGGCCTTTCTGTCACCCCTCCCAACGTAACAGGATTTTTCAAGATTGTCTTGTCATCAGCAGATGAAGAAAATGAACTGTGTGTTACTTGTTTGCAGAGTGAGTCAGACTGTGCCGGACTGCGGAGAGTCTGGGGCCTTCTGGGCCGATCCGCCCATTGAACAGATCAGGAGAGGGGCTGGAGAAGGCGGGTGCATCATGCATTCATCTGGCAGGGCCAGGACCCTCGAGCAGCCACCAGCTGGTGCTGACACTGGACCTGCAGGTGGGGTGAACTCCCAGGGTTGGTACATGCTCCATTATCCCCAAAACCTACCCATGGCCATGTTGGTTCAGGATGTTATCAGAATGACCCAGCATGTTCTGGGCAGGTGTGTGTGTACATCTGTACACGTGCGTGTGAACAAAGAGCAAAGGCCAGAAGATAGCGTGAAAGACCTCAGGGCCATTCTCAGAGGTATGAGCTCCATTCTCTAGTGAGCACAGGTCATTCGTCCCCTGTTCCAGGCCCTCGCTGTTCCCTCAGCTGGGAAGCCTCCTTCCAGTCCCAAAATGCCACACAGTCTGACTCATGTCACCTATCAGGAAAGGTCACCCCCGAGGGTGCCTGCGTGGCTCAGTTGGTTAGGCATCTGACCTCAGCTCATGTCATGATCTTGCAGTTCGTGAGTTCGAGCCCCATGTCGGGCTCTGTGCTGTCATCTGGGAGCCTGGAGCTTGTTTCAGATTCTGTGTCTCCCTCTCTTTCTGTCCGTCTCCCGCTTGTGCTCTGTCTCTCTCTGTCTCTCAAAAATAAATAAAAACTTCAAAAAAAAAAGATTAAAAAAAAAAAAGAAAAGCTCACCCCCAGGCACCTGGGTGGCCCAGTCAGTTGGGCATCTGACTTTGGCTCAGGTCACGATCTTGTAGTTCATGAGTTTGATCCATGCATCAGGCTTGCTGCTGTCAGCCTGTCAGTGCAAAGCCCACTTAGGATCCTCTGTCCCCCTCTCTCTGCCCCTCCCCTGCTTGCACTCTCCCCACAATAGATAAATATTAAATAAAAAAAGAAAGAAAAGCTCCCCCCAACACTGGTTCTATCGAAAGTGGCCACCTAATGGTCCTGGCTTCTTACCTGACACCCACCACTTGCCCTGTACTCCTTGGCTTTGGTCACTCCAATGCCTTTGGGACAACAGGCCATAGATTGCCTCCTTGCCAGCATACTTTTCCCTCTGCTGCACTGGAAGGAGGGTCAAGCATGGCCCGGGATGCTGCTGGGATCTGAGGGGTGGCTTCTCAGCCTGAGAGAGAGACTGTGCATCCCTAACCAGACAGTCTCATCCCTCTGCTGTCATCCACTGAGAAGAAGCAAGGTTCAGGACAGGGCTGACAACAGCTGCCCAGAAAGCTGTTTTGTGGAGAGCCTGTTCTCTCAGGGCAGGGAAGTGGGTGCTCTCCCAGCCTTCCGGGTTAGGCTGGGATCCCCACTCTGTCCTTAGGACCCTTAACTGCTGGCCCTTTCTGAACTTCTGTTTTCTCATATGTGAAGTGGGACTGGTATACTGCTGCATGAGCTGCTATAAGGACTAAATAAGAGAAGGTGTCAGGAACATACGTACATACAGTAAAAACATATTAAAAAAAAGTCTTGAACACAAGAAGCAAAATCCTTCTAAATAATCCTAGAGAAGAAGAGGGATTCGAACTGAAACTGGGTTGCTCTGTTGGTGGGGATGCAAACTGGTGCAGCCACTCTGGAGAACAGTGTGGAGGTTCCTCAAGAAACTAAAAATAGAACTACCCTACAGGGGCGCCTGGATGGCGCAGTCGGTTAAGCGTCCGACTTCAGCCAGGTCACGATCTCACGGTCCGTGAGTTCGAGCCCCGCGTCAGGCTCTGGGCTGATGGCTCGGAGCCTGGAGCCTGTTTCCGATTCTGTGTCTCCCTCTCTCTCTGCCCCTCCCCCGTTCATGCTCTGTCTCTCTCTGTCCCAAAAATAAATTAAAAACGTTGAAAAAAAAAATTTAAAAAGAACTACCCTACATACCAGCAATTGCACTCTTAGGTATTTACCCAAAAGATACAAAAATACAGATTCCAAGGGGTACATGCACCCCAATATTTATAGCAGCATTATCAACAATAGTTAAACTATGGAGAGAGCCAAATGTTCATTGATGAATGGATAAAGAAGATGTGGTATATATATACAATGGAATATTACCCAGCCATCAAAAAGAGTGAAATCTTACCATTTGTAACAACATGGATGGAGCTAGAAGGTATTATGCTAAGTGAAATAAGTCAATCAGAGAAAGGCAGATACCATATGATTTTACTCATATGTGTAATTTAAGAAACAAAACATGAACATATGGGAAGCAGGGGTGGCGGGGTGGGGGGAAGAAGAGAGGGAAATGAACCATAAGAGACACTTGAGGATAGAGAACAAACTGAAGGTTGATGGAGGGAGGTGAATGGGGGATGGGCTATATGGATGATGGGTATTAAGGAGGGCACTTGTTGGGATGAGCACTGGGTGTTCCATGTAAGTGATGAATCACTGAATTCTACTCCTCAAACCAATATTGCATGGTATGTTAACTAATTAAAATTTAAATATTAAAAAAGAAAAAAAAGAGCAAAGAACTAAAGCTGGGTAAGAACATCCACATGAAAACCTGAGGAGTGCATACAAAGCGGTATTCAGATGAAACCTCATAGCCATGAAAACATCATTTAGAATAATAGAAAGAAGAAAAAGTACTTGCAAGCAGGACCTTTTCCCCCCCTTCCTGTTTTGTTCACTGATAAGTCCCAAAGGCCTAGAACAGGAGGCAGAAGAAACTAAGAGAAAGAGAACAGGGAAGGCTCTGTGCTCAGGAGAGAGGAGGAGGATGCCACTGGAGTCTTCAAGGATTAACATCTCAGGACCATACTAGATAAGGCAGAGTGTGGCTGATGCCAGCTGGAGAGTCTAGACAAAGAATAAGATCATCCTCTAGGCAGACCCAGCATATTCTATACAGGGTCACCACATCACTTACTGTCTAACCCGGGGCTCCGAGAGTGAAAGGGGACACTATTAATAATGATCCTGAGACAGCAGGTGTCAACTGGGAGTCTCCCCCACAAGTCAGTCATAGGGTCACTCTACTTAGAACCCCAGAGAAGGCAGGGGCAGGTGTCTGTGATGCAGGCGAGTGTGAAACCTTAAATTAACAGAGTTTACCAGAAATCTACTAAAGTTAAACCCAACCCTGGTGGATTCAGTTATAGAAAAAAAATAAGCCAAGTTATGCTTTGTACCAGTCAGGCTTCCTGCGGGATATGATGACACCTTCAAATCATGGTAGTTTGGGAAGATTTTCATAAAAGGACATTTCGTGAAGGTGTGGAGAGGATGGAGGGAATATAGCAGCAGTGAACCATTAGTGTGCCAAGGCCCGAAGGGGCAAGAGGAGGGAGAAGCTTCTGGAACTCTGACATTCCTGGAAGGGCCATGTGGAGAGGGCTGTCCAGCAGAAGCTGTGACTTTTGGCTATGGGAGGCTGACACTGCAGGAAAGATCTCACTCTCCTTTCTGCCTCCAATCTCCTGCTAAAGGCCTGTTGCTGGAAGTCAGAGGAAAAGAGAGCCCTTGAGGTGGCTAAACAGATAGAGAACAGGGTGGGTGCAGAGTGGGTCTAGAGGGGCAAATGGAAGATATCCTAAACATCCCGCCCCTTTCTGCCCTCCACATCCTTTCATTCAGGGAAAACTTTGTGTCCCCACAAGGGGCCCAATGATTCCCAACAGTAATAGCAGGGCTTGGACAACCCTCTCTTTCTTTTCTTAATTGAGATATAATTGACATATAACATTATACAAGTTTCAGGTGTACAATACGATGATATTCGCTATGTCACTATTATGAAATAATCATCACAACAAATCTAGTTACTATCTGTCACCATGTATAGTTAGAAATTTTTTTCTCATGATTAAAAGTTTTAAGATCTCCTCTCTTAGCAAATTTCAAATATACAATACAGTATCATTAACTATAGTCGCCATGCTGTGCAATGTATTCCCAGAACTTATTTATTTTATAACTGGAAGTTTCTACCTTTTGACCCCCTTCACCCATTTCTCCCACCCCACCCCCTACCTCTGGCAACCAGCTACCTGTGCTGTGCATCTGGGAGTTTGGTTTTTTTTGTTTTTGTTTTTAGAGTCCACATATAAGTGAGTTCATACTATATTTTCTTTCCCTGTCTGACTTATTTCACTTAGCATAATGCCCTCAAGGTGCATCCATGTTGTTGCAAATGGCAAGATTTCCTTCTTTTTAATGGCTAATATTCCATTGTATATATCTACACCAAGTTTATATTCATTCATCCATCGATGGACACTTTGTTTCCATATCTTGTCAATTGTAAATAATGCTGCAGTGAACACTGGGTGCATATACCTTTTGGAGTTAGTGTTTTCATTTCCTTTGCATAATTACCCAGAAGTGGGTTTGCTGCACATGGTAGTTCTGTTTTTAACGTTTTGAGGAATCTCTGTGCTGTTTTCAATTGTGGCTGCACCAGTTTATATTCCCACCAACAGTACACAAGAGTTCCTTTTTTCTCCGCATCATTCCCAGCTCAATGTTTTCTGTAAAAGATCAGATAATAAATATGTGAGCTTTGTGAGCCATACTGTCCTTGATGTAATTTGACTTCACTGCAATAGCCATGGATGATACACAAACAATGAATGTGACCATGCCCCACTGAAACCTTATTTACAAAAACAGGTGGCATTAGGGGTTTGGTCCATGGGCCTCAGCTATAGCCTTATTATGGGATGGATGTGCTTCCTTAGTTGGTCCCATTGGGAGTCTAAAATGCTTACCACCAAATATGTTTTTCACGTGTGATAACAGGAAAAAAGTGTGCGATGGGACAGTGGAGAAAAATCTCATGACATACCCGCCCAAGTCCTTGCTTTGTGATGCTCAGGAGACCTGAGTTGACAATCAGGGCTCCTTCTTCCACTGCCCATTCTGCATCCCCCTTGCCCTCTGCCAGTACCTTGACCAGGTAAGGTTCTTTCTCAGATGATTCTTTTCCAAATCTTTACTCCTGCTGCATCTAAGTCCTTTCTTAGTGGGCCTATCTTTGTTGGGTTATAACATTGACTAGTACTCTTAGGTCAGGGGTACTAGGAGGCACCCCTAGGGAATCCCCTAGATTCATACGGGGTCCTTCTTCCTCCTACTGCATACAACAATCCAATTTCTTTCTCGTAATTGGGATCAATTCCCTGCCTGGTACAATGACCCCTTCTATCTGCCTGTTAGTTCAGTGAGTGGAGAGCCCACGTGGCAGGGAACACACTCTTAGCGTCCAGTAATGGAAACCATACTTGCACTCCTTCCTGGATGCTAGGACCTGTAGGCTCCCACAGGGTCTAAGGTGACTGGGAGGGAATGCAAGACTTCTGTAGGAAGGTGTCAGTGGAGTGGCGGACACGTCAGGTGTCTGCTGCTGGTTCTCAAACCTGTGAATTCTGCACAGCGGGGAGATGGCACCATATTCGGTCATCAGTTTGATGCCTGTAACACACTTTGCAGGCCAACACTCCAGCCTCAAAAGGTATTGTCCTCCAGATGGTGTCCTAAAGGAGCCTTCCGGCAGGCTCCTCCATGACTCCCACAGGCCAGCTGCTTCTTGGTGAGGGGACATATGAGAGCCCACTGGCACATCCTTTGTTGCAAAATGCATGCATTGGTTGGAGGCAATGTTGTGGGGAGACCATGCAGTAGGTAAGGTGGTCTCTGAGTCTATCAATGGTGGTGCTGCAGAAGTTCCATAGGCAGGAAGGCAAGGATGCATTTGGAACATGCAACATTCTGGTGAGGACAATGCAATTCTTCCGTGACGGCGGGGGTTCAATGTAATGAACTTGCCAAGAAATGCCCAGCTGATCCCTCCAGGGAAGGTGCCATGCAGGGGGCTTGGCACTGGCCCCTGCTGTTGGCAGGTTGGTCACTCAGGAGTGGTGGTAGCCAGGTCAGTCTTGATGCAGCAAAGTCTGTGCTGTTGAGCCTTTACTTACCACAGTCACGTTCACATGGCTTATATCCCCATCACCACAGCCACATTGTACATGGCCTCCATCCCTGTCACCATGGCCCCTTCATACCCAACCACCATCCCTGCCACCATGGCCACCTTACACGCAGCCCTTTAAGGAAGCACCTGGTGGTGGGAGAGAAGCTGGCTGACAGCCACAGGTGGGTTAACTTGCCTGTTTGATTACTGAGCATGTCCTTCACTGTGGATGCCCTTAGGGAGGTGTTCACACAGAATGCAGATGTCATCACAGTCTGTGCGCATCTCAAATGACCCAGACCACCTGGCCCCCAAATTTCCAATCTTGTTCTTTCCAGGCCCTGACCAGCCAGCCAATCTGTTAGCCACCACTCATGAATCCCAGTGTTTCTGTCTCCGCCATACTTCCTTCCACAGAGAGCAGGTAACCGGTTGAGTTGCCTGAAGTTCTGTCCATGGGGAAGATTTCTCTTCACCATGTTCTTTTTCTGTCAGCTGGGTGAGGGTCCATAGGGGGCTGCCAGCTACTTGTGGTGCTGGCTTACTATGGTACCCATGCATGAAACAGGGACTTTAACTCTGCTAACTGGTCATGGACCACCTCATCTGGTACTCTGTACCTTCCAGACCTTCTAGACCTGCTTGCTTACTATTTCTATTTTAAGATGGAAAGCTATTCTGGGGGCACCTAGGTGGCTCAGTCAGTTGAGCATCTGACTCTTGATTCCAGCTCAGGTCATGATCTCATGGTTCATGGGATTGAGCCGCACATTGGGCTCTGTGCTGGCAGTGTGGAACCTGCTTGGGATTCTCTCTCCCTCTGCTTATGCTCACTCACTCTCTCTCTCAAAAATAAATAAATAAACTTAGGGAAAAAATGGAAGGCCGTTATGCACATACAATTCTGCCCAGTTCCTGATGAGTGTTTTGGGTCATGCCCTACAACCTGCCCCCTCTGAGGTAAATATGCATGCTGCCTCCCAAGACCCAGCTGTAAGTTAGGAGCCTGTTTTCAGGTGGAGAATTGTGCTGGTAGAAGAGGGCATGACTTTCCTCTGGGACCCTGGCATCTGTGCCTGGGAAGCCTCTTTTCTGTTCCAGGCCCCTCTCACAACCACTGGCTACCCAGGAAGTGGTTGGAGCAGGCATACATTGGCTTCAAAATCCAATGGTTTTGCTTCTTTTTTCCTGACAGGTGGCCTAAGGTGTAGCAACTTATCTCTTACTTTAGAGGGATCAGCCAACATCACTGGATCTTTAGAAATCTTGCTGATGTGGGGTTCCCAGAATTTCCTATGATTTCCCTCCTCTTTTCTGGCAGGAATGTGTCTCACTAGGGCTCTCCCCTCTGACCTCAGACCCTGCACCTCTCTGAATGGTTTTAGGCAGCTATGACTCACCATGGGCCCCATGGTCCTGAGGAACACAGGTGTGCCCAAGCCTAGTCAAAGAGAGGCTTTTGTGCAGGGGAGTCTACCTCCCAGGCTGGGCTGTCTCTGGTATCAAGGGAAATTTGGGGTCATTTGAGGATTCAGAGTTCAGTCTCATTTGTGTCTGTCTGATGTCCCTGTTTTATGTCTCCCTCTCAAAAAATAAATAAACATTAAAAACAATTTTTAAAAAGGGGTGCCTGGGTGGCTCAGTCAGTTAAGAGTCCGACTTCGTCTCAGGTCATGATCTCATGGTTTGTCTGTTCGGGCTCCGTGTTGGGCTTTGTGCTGACAGGTCAGAGCCTGGAGCCCACTTCGAATTCTGTGTCTCCCTCTCTCTCTGCCCCTCCACCACTCTCTGTCTCTCAAAAACAAATAAACATTAAAAATTTTTTTAAAAATAATTACAACAAACAGCATAGGAAAAACTATTAAAACAACTAAAGCTGTATATTTCACTGAAAGTGTATATAGATGAACAATTATAAAGAATCATAATTACATTAATAACTTTTTTGTCATTTTGCAACTGTAAATAAACCAAAAGAAGTCCACTGATGATTCCCATGTTTGAAGTTTTAATGGACTGGCTTCTTGCTTGTTAATTTATTAGATAAATTGAATTGACCAGTGCTACTAAATTTAGTAATTTTCATGGTCGTGAAATTAGTCTCACACAGAGGTATGTTGACAGAAACGAAATGTAGAAATTTCAAAGTGTGAGCCTCAAGGTTTTCATTTTAAACTTCTGTGTACAACGGAGCAAATGCTCTTAAAAAATGCTTTTAAAAAATGCATCTTCAGGGGCGCGTGGGTGGCTCAGTCAGTTAAGTGTCTGACTTTGGCTCAGGTCATGATCTCGCAGTTCACGAGTTCGAGTCCCGTGTCGGGCTCTGTGCTGCCAGCTCAGAGCCTGGAGTCTGCTTCGGATTCTGTGTCTCCCTCTCTCTGCCCCTCCCCTGCTCACACTCCCTCTCTCTCTCTCTCGCTCTCCCTCCTCACCCCCTCCCCCCCAAAAAAAGACTGGAATCCTAAAATCTCACACCAGGTGACCAGGTGACACAATCCTGCTACACACACCCAGGACATTCTTGCAGCACGTGCGGCTGACCATGTAACTCTGACAGTACCCACATAGATCCTTCTGCCTTGTGCAGTAACACTGGCCATACTCATGGATGTACTTGGATGTCATAGCTGGACCAAAATGCTACAAAGGTTTCCGAATTTCTGTACTTCTTTCATCTCTGATCAGCAACAAGCAGTCAGTCGGTGGCACCAGTTTGTGGACTGGGCCACATTTTCACAAATGATGCTCCAGGGTCATTACTATTCCCTGGGCCATGGTTGCTATAGCAACTGAGTGTCTCAGCCACTTGATGCTCCAATGCCTTGCCCTCCACCTATGCTTCTCTCATGCCACTACTGGCTCTCCTTTGGGGAATCACGATGCCACCACATGCCAGATGTCCCATGTCCCCTTTTCTCCTGGCTGGGGGTGGGATGTTCCCCAAATAGGTGAATAACAGGATCCCAGAGACCATTCCAAGGAAAGGCTTTCTGAATGAAGCACATTCAAATAGGATAAGTGTAATAAAGGAGCTCAGTGGAGGTGGGTAGGAGATATAGGAAAATCATGAGGGAGAGTACAGTCCATCTGGTAATAGCCAGGTGCTGCTACCACCCTCTGCCCTTAGGAGCAGGGGCAGTGCCATTATCAGAAACCTGGGAAGAAAGGGGCTGTATGGAGGGGCCACCAACAGGAACTGTGATCTCTGGCAAAGGAACATAGCCAGCCCTAGAGGATCTTGCGGGGAGGGGACATTGGGAAGAAATAACTTGACCTCCTCGCCTGTTGGTTTATGATTTACCTTACAGGTTAGGCACCTGAGGCACAAAACAGGGCACAGAATGGCTCTTCAGGGAAAACTGAAGTCACTGGCATTCATTGCTTGCCCTTCTGAGTTCACGGCTGGAGAGTCGGGTTTCCTATGACTTGCACCTGGCAAGCTTCTGAGCCCGAAACCTCCCTAGGGACTCGCTGCCCTACCCCATTCCATCACAGAGACCCTGTCTCCACCCCCACCCAAGCTTGTGGAGCCACTGGGACTTGGGGACACGAGTATGCCCATGGGGTCATTCCTTTGCATGCTCCCTGTGTCTTAAAAAATTCAAGTCAGACTCATGCATGCACATGATTCAAAAACCATGCCAAGCAAAACCAACCTGTAACTAAACATTGGTGTACTTCACTCTATACCCAAACATCTGAAAAACCCCAGTATAAAACTGGACTTATTCCTGGCCTGTCCATCGTCCAAGGAAGAAGCTCATACCAATTTAAATCACTCATTCCCAGGGGGCCCCTCTGCAGTCAAGCCCGGGTCCCAGCTTGGCTGCTGTGCCCCTTCCTTGGAGTTCCCCCCAAACCCTGCCTACCCCGGCAAGGGCACTGCTTGCCTAGATGTAGGCTGTGTGGAATGGGGCCATGCTGACCGCAGGGGTACAGGAACAAGGAGTGGCAGTGTGAGAGAGACTCCCTCTGATGCTGATGACCTTGATGCCCCCTCTGACATTAGCACTATTTTATGGTTTTAGATACAAAGAAGAGGCCATGGGCTCAGACAGCTGGGTGGGCGGCAGGGCAGGACGTTAGAGTGTGGCAACAGTCTGCTTTTCCTTGAATTTATTTTCATGGTTACTTTCTACATATGGAAAATGAATTTCTTTTTATATTTAACTTAGTGATCTAATGTTGCATTTTTATTTTCATTATTTTTAATTAAAAAAAAATTTTTTTTGAGAGAGACAGAGTGTAAGTGTGAGAGGTATAGAGAGAGAGGGAGACACAGAATCTGAAGCAGTCTCCAGGCTCTGAGCTGTCAGCAGAGAGCCCGAGGTGGGGCTTGAATGTGGCAAGATTGTGACCTGAGTTGCAGTCAGATGCTTAAATGACTGAGCCACCCAGGTGCCCCTAATGTTGCATTTTAAATGAGTTTATTGATGTTAAAACAAAGTGAGACATTAAGGGAACACCCAGGTGCTGAGTGAACATGGCAAACCCTGTGTATAGTCTGGTCCGATGGGCTTGGGTGTCACTGGGTGTCTGTGTCATAGAGTGACCTCCACACTGGTCTCCCCACATCGGCTCCTTGCAATGGTGGATGCATTTCCTGTGGCTGCCATAACAAATCACTACTGAGTGGGTGACTTAACACAGTTAGCCTCACATGGTTCTAGAGCCAGACACCTGAAATCGGCTTCACTGGGCCAAAATCAAGGAGTCGGCTGGGCCATGTTCTCTGCAGGGCCCTTTGGGCAGGATCCTTCTTTGCCTCTTCCAGCACCCGGTGGCTCTGATTACCTGGCTGGTGTCTGCATGGCTCCCATCTCTGCCTCCCAGTTCACATGGGCTTCTCCTCTGTGTCGATGCCTCCCCTCTGTGTGTCTTTTATAAGGACACTTGTGATTGGATTGAGGCCCCACCTGGATATCCAGGATGCTCTCATCTGGAGATCCTCAATTCATCACATGGGCAAAGACCCGCTTCCAAATAAGATGGCCTTCGCAGATTCTGGGACGTGGACATTCGTTTTGATGGAACCTGTTCCGAGTGAGTCCTGTCCTTCCTCTGCTCAGAGTCACCACCTTAGCCCCTTCCTCCACTTTCTGCCACCCCCCACCCTCATCCCTTTAGTGCAGCCACACAGAATGGTCAGCTCTCTGAATGTTTCTGGAACATTCTGTTCTCTCTGCCTGGCACTCTCCTCCCTCAAAATCCTGCATTCTCCTCTCTCACTTCTTCAGACCTTTGCTTTCCTGTCACTTTCTCAATGAACTTTTTCCTGAACATCATGCTTACTAATGCAGCGCCCCTGCCCATGTCCTGGCAAGGTCTCCTTCCCTTCTTCCCGGCTCGCACTGTCTTCAGAAGAGAGCGCTTATCAGCAGGCAACACCCTGGGTGTGTATCCCTGGTACATCCCCCTCATAAAGACATCCACTCCATGAGGGATCGGATTTTTTTCTGTTTTGTCCCCTACTGCAGCCCCAGATTCTAGAACGGTCCCTGACATGTAGTACCTGCTCAATAAATATGTTGACTGAACAGTGTGTGCTGATAGGATGGAGGATGGGGTGAAGACAGGGGGCCCCCAGGGCCCACCCAAGCTCTACATAAATGGGTGGAGACTCAAGCCCAGGACCTTCAGAATCTGCTCGACTGCCAAGTCTAACTGCTCCTGTCTCTGGGTCTGTCTGTAACAGGCTCCCTGTCCATCTTTTTCTCAAGAACTGCATCTTGGGGCACCTGGGCGGCACCTTAAGTGTCCAAGTCTTGATTTCTGCTCGGGTCATGATCTCACATTTCATGGGTTCGAGCCCCTCATTCAGGCTCCTCACTAACAGCTCAGAACCTGCTTGGATTCTCTCTCTCTCTCTCTCTCTCTGCCTCTCCCCCACTCACATACACTCTCTCTTTCAAAATAAATAAAGTTAAAAAAAAAAAGAACTGAGGGGCGCTTGGGTGGCTCAGTCAGCTAAGTGTCCTACTTCGGCTCAGGTCATGACCTCGCGGTTTGTGAGTTTGAGCCTCGCGTCAGGCTCTGTGCTGACAGCTCAGAGTCTGGAGCCTGCTTCCCATTCTGTGTCTCCCTCTCTCTCTGCCCCTCTCTGCTCATGCTCTGTCCGTCTCTCTCTCAAAAACAAATAAACACTAAAAAATCTTTTCTTTAAGAAAATAACTATTTTGTATTTATGTTTTATGAAAGCATGATTCACTGCTTCAATTAAAGCAATTAATTCAATTAAAGCAATACAAAAAAAACAATAAAGAAGAAATTCACCAAGTACTTTAAGAAGCTCTTTTTGGGAGGAATGCTAGTGAGCGTTCCTGCTTCCTGTGTTTCGTCCTCAGGGCGATATCTGTGAGCAAGGGAAGTAGCTCTGAGGACCCTGAAACCATCTTGGTAACATGTGTGAGTCCTCCTGTCCTGGAAACCTGACGCCAGTCCTGGCCAAAAATTCTAAGATGAACCTAGAGACTAGTTTGAAACTTGGAACTCCGAGTCCTTGAAAAGGAGAAGCCCCACATCTGAGGATGCTGTGATCTTCTTTTCCGGTTGAGAATTTGGCTGGGCCAAACCCCTCCCAGCATGGGTGAGGAGCCCAAGGTCTGGCCTTCGCTCTTCTTGTGGAGGAAGAAAAGAAACTCTGTTCAGCCAAGTTCGCCCACCTGCTCCTTTCAACTGTGAGTCCACATCCCGTGCCCGTGAACTTGAACAGGAAGGCACTGGGAAAGGTCTGCCTCTGGGGGACTGGAACAAGATGCTGCCAAGAATGTGCTGGAGAAAGCGGCCAGCACCCTGGGGGGGTGGGGGGGATGGCATACAGGGGGGTGGGAGGGAGTGGGGCTTTCAGATCCTGGGATAAAGGTGTCCACATTGCAGTCCTGCAGGCTGGTGTCCTCACTCCCAGGTTCTCAGAGGAGGCTCTGCGGGAACACACCTGCACTGCTCCCCTGCTCCCCCCTTTACTCCCAGGACCGGGGGGGGGGGTGGGGGGCAGAGGAGCCTGAGGCCTTGGCTGGGGCGTCCTGCCTCTGGAGGCCCCAACTTGTGATCTTGCCCAAGTGACCTCGCTTCCTAGTCACCTCCCTTCTGTAGAATGGGCTAACAGCACCCCAGGTGGTGGTGACACTTCAGAAGGAAGCCCTGGGTACAAGGGCACCTGCCTCAGGCTGGTCCTCCAGCGGTGAGGCCAGAGTCTCCCTCCCGCCCCATCCCTACATATCCTTTTGCACACAAGCTCACTCTGGCAACCAGAACATTTGGGTTTCTTGTACAACAGGAAAGTTCAAGGGATGCTGTTTCTCAGGGCAGTAAGAGGGTATGGGATGTGCCCCTGACCCCAGCCTCCGTGGGCCAGGCATATTCCTCCATTGGTCCCTTCTTGGCCTGGCCCTCTGCGTCCCACCCCTGCTGACCTCTCTGCTCCATCCTCTCAGTGGGCCCTTGCCCCCAGGGCCTCAGTATCAAAATGGCCAGAGGAGGGTTTCAGGAAGGCATGCTCCAGTCATGCTCAGGTCCCCCTGGGGATGCCCCCCGACCTCTTTGAGTTTTCACCCTCCTTGGTGAGGGGAGGATGGCTGTGCCTACCATGCAGAGCTGTGGCCATGTGACCTGTGGGTGTCCTCATCGAGGCCTTCCCTACGCCCACCCCCGCAGAGACTGGCCCAGGCCTCTTTATTCCCCACAAGGATGCCCACATCCCCCAGATCTGCATGTCATTCCATATCCCCCTCCCTCCCCATCTTGGCCCAGGACTGGGGACCCTTTCATGATTCCCACCCCCAGCTCTGTTTGCTTTCCCAGCTGGGTGCAGACAGCAGGAGGGCCCCACTCTCCACTAATAACTTCCAGACTGGTGTACAGCTGAGTAGCTTGACCAGGCAGGGCGGTGGGACCCCCGGCTGGCTGGCCAGGGTGGGGGTGGGGTGGTGGAGAGACTGGACACTTGGGAGGGTGGAAAATGCTGCCGGAAGGACCACGTGGTCAGGACACAGCTTCTTGACACTGAGAAAGATCCAGATGTGTCCACTGGAGCTGGGGCCATGCCCTGAGGCCTGCCCTGTGCACTCTACCCCTGCGACACTACTGATTATTTCATATGTGGCCCTTGGATGGACCCAGCAGCTTTGTCTCTGCAGCTGTCCCTGTCCCTGCATCCCTCCTTTTCAGGTCATGTCTTCTGTGGGAAACACTATCCCTCACCCCTCCTTCAAGGCCTACTCTGGGATGCCCTCAGTGTCCATGACCATCAGGCCCACAAGTACTCCCCTCACAGAAACTTCCACGGCCTCCTTTCCTGGCCTGGGGCTCCTTTGGGCCAATTTGGCCACAGGCTGGAGCCTTCAGGGGAAGCTTGTGAGTGGGATCCTCACCCCTCCAGTGTGGGTCCTACCCACGCATGCCATGGGGCGCCATGTCCCCAAGGCCTTCCCACCTTTGCTACCTTCAGACTTCTGGCCCCAGGTCAGCCAGGGAGCAAGAGTGAGCACCTGGGTTCTGGAGTGGGGACAGTGGCTGAGTACGCTTAGTGGCCAGATGTCTTGCTCTTCTCTGTTTGCAAGGTCAGCAAAGGAAAGCCAGGATGACTTTCACCCCAAGGAAGGTGCCATTGAGACTATCTCATTGAGTCACCAGGGCAAATGCAATGTGAGCTGTTTGCTGAGATTTCTTGGAGTGCAACCCTTCCTCTTGATTGTGGAACCTCTAAAAGAGACCTCTGCAGGGAAAGTATATGAGTGTAGAGCTGGCAAAGCTGTTTTGTTAACATGAGAGCAGAGTCTGGAGGATCCAGGGTTGTCTAAAGGATGCAATCACCATGGAAGGAAGAGCAGAGATAGAAGAGTTGGGTTCTTGGTGATATTCTCTGCGAGGCTAGAGCAAGCCTCACCTGAAGTCCACTCCTGGACTTTTCAGGTACATGATCCACTACATTCCCTTTGCTACTGTAGGCAGTTTGACATGATTTTATGTCATGTGCATCCCAAATGTCCCTGAGAGAATCCTGCCCTCCCAAACTGGGAGACAAATGTGAGCCACAGTGGGAGGTCGGGTGTGCAGGAAGCTGGATGGAGGAGAAGCTCTTACTAGAAGTAGAAGGCAGGGCCCGTGCTGCTGGGAAACACCAGATAAGGGAGAAGACACCTTTTTGGTGAGAATCAGTGTCCCCACAGGAAAGGGATAGTGTCTCTGTGAGAGTGGAGACTGGGACACATTCCCAGCCAACAGTGTCTCTGAGCATCTGGGGTTGGAAAAGAATGTAGAAGCGCCAGACCTTCCGACTTTGGGGGAAAAGTGCCTGGTGGTTCTGAACAAATGCTAGACATTAGGAAATCTGAAGAGCTTACACGAGGCAGTCCCTGTTCTAACATGTGCTGAGCTCAGGCAGGGCTTCTGACCCTGGGTAACTGTTCCCTGGTGGAGATAGCAGCCTCTTTGCAATAAAGCCCAGCTTTGCAGGAGGGAGGTGCTCACTGGTCTTGGCCAAGGGGCTAGCGAGCATGGATATGAACATAGGGGAGTGGGGTCTTGATGGATTTGAAGACATCCGTTGCTTTTTGGTCCCAAGAAGGCTGGGTTTGGGGACTGTCTGGGGAAACCCCCAAAGATTACTGCGTATAATGGACAGCCTGGGGGCTCCCAGAACAACAGGCTGATGCCTCCTGTATCCTCATGTGGGCTACATGGCTGGATAACACAGGTGCAGGATTCCTCTGCAGCCCCCTCCTGCTTTCCTCAGGGTTAACCCGTGGCAGGTGGGAGGAACTGGGTATGGGGCTTATTGCCACACTTTTATTCTTGCAGTAAGGTGAGCTGACTCTTTTGTTACTTCCCTCAGCTGAGAAAGGAAAGGACAGTGGCTTAAACAAGGCAGAAACACATTTCTGTCTCATGTAAAAGTAGTCTGGGCCTATGCAGGCTATGGTTGGAGTGGTGGCTCCATGGTGTCACCAGGACCAGGTTCCTTCCATCTTCCTGCTCCACCATTCTCAACATGTAGCATTCATCCCCAAGGTCACAAGATGGCTGTTGGGCCTCCAGCCATTACATCCAGTTTCTAGATAGAAAGAAGGGGGAGGAAAGGTAAGCAACAGAAGTATGAAAGGGCAGGCTTTCTCCAAAGACCCACATAGACTTCTATCTACAACTCACTGGCCTTCTCCATCAGCAAGGGAGGCGGGGAAATGTAGCTTCTCATCTGGGCACAGTAGGTAGTGGAGCTGGTATTTAAATTCAGCAAGGCTGGCTCCTGGGTCTGTGCTCTAACCACTATGCTGTATAGCCTCCCAAAGGCAATGGTATATAAAGAGAATTTAATTTATACTTCTATTTTCTTTCTACTTTATTTTTATGATTATAATTAGTTTATGGCAAGTTTATAGAAAATTGAAACCAGTATCTATCTATCTATCTATCTATATCTATCTATATCATCTATATCTATATCTATATCTGTATCTATATCTATACTGTGTGATCAAATAAGGCTTATTCTAGATGAAAAGTTATTCAGGGTCAGAGTCAGAGAACATTTACATAAAGGTGAAAAATCATGTGGCTCTATTAACAAGGCATTTAATACAATTTAGCAGTCATTCTTTTTTTTTAATTACTATTTTTTATTTTTTATTTTTGAGAGAGAGTGTGTGTGCAAGTGCACACACATCTGGGAGAGGAGCAGAGAGAGAGTGAGTGAGAGAGAGAGAGAGAGAGAGAGAGAATCTTAAGCAGGTTCCATGCTGAGCCTGGAGCCAACCCAGGGCTCGATTTCTGGACCATGAGATCATGACCTGAGCCGAAATCAAGAGTCAGGTGCTTAACTGATTGAGCCACTCAGCTGCCCATCAGCAATCATTCCTAATAAATATGCCAAATAAAATAAGAATAGAAGAAAAAAGAGTTAACTAAGACAAATATTTATCAAAATCAAAGGTAAATATCATACTAATTACTGAGGCTGAAACCATTTTTCATTAAAATTACCAGCAAAAGTACATGTCTGCCATCACCATTAAAACCAAAGACTATTTTAGAGGCTCTTGCTGAAGAAATAGTGCAAGAAAATAATTGGTTAATTGGTTATATTGGGGAAAAAAAGACAGAATTATCTTTGTTTGCAAATAAAATTAGTGTTATACAGAAAAGCCAACACAGTTTTGGAAATAGGCTACCAGGATCAATAAGAGAATTTAGGCAGCTGAAAATATGATATATAAGAAATATCTGTTTTTCTCTAAAATAGCTAGAAAGGAAAAACAAGAAGAATGCATTCACAATAACTATAAAATCTTAAAAATTATTAAAATTATTTTTCAATGTTTATTTTTTGAGAGACAGAGAGACAGAGATGAGCAGGGGAGGGCCAGAGAGAGAGGGAGACACAGAATCTGAAGCAGGCTCCAGGCTCCGAGCTGTCAGCATAGAGCCCAATGTGGGGCTCGAACCCACAAACTGCGAGATCATGACCTGATCCGAAGTCGGATGCTCAACCGACTGAGCCATCCAGGTGCCCCAGAAATGATTTTTAAAAGAAACATACAGGGGCACCTGGGTGGCTCAGTCAGTTAGGCATCCGACTTCAGCTCAGGTCATGATCTCACACTCCGTGAGTTGGAGCCCCGCGTTGGGCTCTGTGCTGACAGCTCGGAGCCTGGAGCCTGCTTCAGATTCTGTGTCTCCCTCTCTCTGACCCTCCCCCATTCATGCTCTGTCTCTCTCTGTCTCGAAAATAAATAAACATTAAAAAAATAAAAAAAGAAATATACAGAACCTGTATGAGAAATCCTATGAAATTGAATAGAAAGTGTCAAACGTGTAACAGAGAGAATTTAAATTCTTGAATGGGAAAATGTAATACCATAAAAATGTAACCTCTGCCTAGTTAGAATATAAGTTTAATATGTTTTGGCTTTGGAGGAATGGGGGGACAGAGATAGGACAATAGATAGGGAGCTGGACAAAGGATTTAAAAGATTATAGTGAAGACTAAGTATACAAGGAAATTATTAAAATAAAAATGGTTAGGGGGAATTGACCTACCAGATGTTAAATCTCATTTTAAAATCCCTTTAACTAAAACAACATGTTGGGAATGGCTTGTATTTAGAGTCTGGCACAGCAAGATGAGTAAGCTTCCCATGGCCACTGGATCTCTGAAAGGCAGCTGGCTTTGAGTTGCCAAGACCCAAGATGGTGTCTACAGAGTGAACTTCCAGATCAGGAGCAGAGGAAGGGTCCTTCACAGAGGACGAAGGAAGCACTGCCAGTGTAAGGAAACTGCCAGTCAGAGGTTCCCTGTCAGTGGTGGCTGAGGGAATCCCAGAAGCACTCAATCAGGGAAAGAATTAGCATCTGGATATACGCCACATCTAGAAGAAATCAACACCAAGTTAAACCAGTACCTCTCCTCTCTCCCCAACCCTGTAGGGGCTGGAAGAACACGGCACAGGACAGCAAAGGAACTGGCCAAGCCCCCCCCCCCCCATTTCCACTACAGGAATCTTTCAGCATGAGGCTGGCCCCATTGAAGTTTGAGGACAGTTCCGCAAGATGGAGGGAAAGGTGTGGAGTGACGGCAAGGTGCTTCTGCCTGCATCCTCTGGTGTTTCAATCGACCAGGTATTCTAGCTATAACCATCCATCAGTTTAGGGTTGCCTATTACATTTCTCTGTGCTGGTTTCCTAGGGCTGTGGTAACAAACTACTGCAACCTGGATGACTTACAAGAACAGATTTATTCTCTCATGGTTCTGGAAACCAGGAGTCTGAAATTGAGGTGTCAGTATGGGTCCTTTCGGTGACTGGGAGGGAGAATCCATCTCATGCCTCTTCCAGTTTCTGGTAGCTGTGGGCAATACTTGGTGTTGTTTGGCCTATAGGTGCATCACTCCACTCCCTGCCTCCATCTTCCCATGGCTTTCTCCCCTTTGTGTCTCTCTGGGTCTCTTCTCTTTTTCTGTCTTTTGTAAGGATGCCTGCAATTGGATTTAGGGTCCACCCTAATCCAAGATGATGTCATCTCAAGAGTTTTATCTTAATTACATATGCGAAGGCTCTTATTTCAATTAAGGCCACATTCTGAAGTTCCAGGAGGGCTTATCTTTTGGAGGTGGCAGGTGGGCAGCACCAACCCCCTACAGAATTGTGGCATGTCAATAACAGAAGCTGCCACACACCATCCTTCCTTCCATGAAAAAACATTGCATCTGAAGTTTTCTGTTCAGGGGAGGAGTATGTTGTGCTTGGTAGTGCGATCAGGTTGGTCCTCAGATTCAAAGGAGATTACACTTAGGAAGCTTGTGGTTTTGAATGGGCCAATCAGACTGGCTCCTTTCAAAAGTTGCATTGAAAACATGTACACCATAGTTGGGAGAGAGAGGAACCTGTGACAACTGCCATTACAAAGAGACCGAAGTGGTATAAAAATCTTACATACAATAGAATAAAACATTTTAATTTTAATGAGAGATGTACATGATTTCTATACTACAAACTACAAACCATCACTGAAGGAAATTAATAAAAAACTAAATAATGGGGAGATATACCATATTGATGGATTGATAACTCTCAGTGTGGTTAAGATGTCAATTCTCATTAAATTGATCTATAAACTCAAGCTATTCACATAAAAATTCCAGCAAGCTCTTTTTGTAGAGATCCACAAGCTGATTCTCAAATGTGTATGGAAACATAAAAACCCAAGAGAAACCTGGATGGAGGATTTCACCGGGTGAAATTCCACAATAAGGACAGACACACAGATCAGTGGAAATACGGAGTCCAGAAATAGATTCACACAGGGGCGCCTGGGTGGTTCAGCTGGGTAAGTGGTTGACTCTTGGTTTTGACTCAGGTCATGATCTTGAGGTTTTGTGAGTTTAAGCCCCGAATCTGCTCTGTCAGCTCTCTCTCTCTCTCCCTCTTTGACCCTCCCCCACTCACACTGTTTCTGTCTCTCAAAATAAATTAAAAAAAAAAAGATTCACACACATATGTTCACATAATTTTCCAGAAAGTCTCCAGTGCAATTCAGTGGAGAAAGGAAGATCTTTTCAATAAATGGAGCTGAAGCAACTGAAGATCCATATAAAACAGGGAACCTTGATCCCTTACCTTGCACCATACAGAAAAATTATCTTGAAATGAATCCTAGACCTAAATGTCATAAAACGGTAAGGTTTCCAGAAGAAAACAGGAAAATATCTTCATGATCTCATGTACACAAAGCTTTTAAAAAACTGGATGTAAAAGCACTAATAATATGAGAAAAAAAAGATCAATTTGATTTCAATAAAATTGAAAACTTTTGCTTACCCCCAAAAGCCATCAAGAAAACAAAAAGGCAAGCTACAGACTGGGAGAAAATATTCATACTACAAATATCTGGCAAAGAAAGATACAGAATATCTAGAACATATAAAGAAATACTACTCATCAAAAAGGAAAATGATAAAACACACCAAAAAAAAAACTGTAAAAAATCAAAAGGCACGTCATAAAAGAGGATATCCAAGTGATCAATAAGCATAGGAAAAGGTGCTTAGCTCGACTAGTCATCAGAAAAACACAAACTAAAATCACAATGAAATACTAGCACCGACCCCCTGTGTTGGCAAAATTTGGAAAACTGACAATACTAAGTGTTGACAGAGAGAAAGGGGCAAGTGGAATTCATGAGCATCTCTGGTAGGAGTGCAAAATGACCCCACTGCTTTTGAGCCGCTTGAAAGTTTCTGATAAAGTTGAACGTCCTACTACCCTGTGATCCAGCAGTCTTACTGTCAGGCACTTACCCAAGAGAAACCAAACCATAAGTTCACACAGACTTGTATAGGAATGTTTGCATAGTGTGATTCAATTTATATGAAGTTCCAGGACAGCTGAAATTAATGCATAGTGATAGAAGTCAGAACAGTGGCTGTCTCTGGGGAGCTGTGCATTTAACTGACTGGGATGGGGTACAAGGGGACTTTTTAGGGTGATGGAAATATTCTTTATATTGATCTGGGTGGAGGTTATGCGGGTGTAGGCACAGATAAAAACTCACCATCTGTGTACTTAAGATTTATGCATTTTACTGTATGCAAACTCTACCTCTATAAGGAAAAAATGAGAAAACAGGAGACAGAGAATAGCTAGACCCTGCCCCCCACCCCCGGCCCACCCATGCTATCTTTATAATTAAATTCCTTGTTTTTCAGCATGGCTTGACATAGTGTCTGGCCCTTGCAGACAAAAGAATTTGCTCGCAAGTTGTGAGGACCTGTCAGGCTTCTTGTCAGTTACCACAAAGCAACTGTGCCAAATGGGACAGAGTGTGTGTACGTGTGTGCATATGTCTCTGTGTGTGTGTGTGTGTGTGTGTGTGTGTTTGTGTGTGTGTGTGTGTGTGTGTGTGTGTGTTTAAGCTTCCATTTTGGCCAGCAAAGTGTTTTGTTTTGTTTTGTTTTGTTTTAAATAGAAACATCACTTTTTTTAATGTTTATTTATTTTTGAGAGAGAGAGACAGAGCGAGAGCTGGGGAAGTGGCAGAGAGAGGGAGGGAGACACAGAATCCGGAGCAGGCTCCAGGCTCTGAGCTGTCAGCACAGACCCTGATAAGGTGCTCGAACAGCTGAACTGTGAGATCATGACCTGAGCCAAAGTGGGAGGCCCAACCAACTGAGCCACCCAGGTGCCCCAAGAAAGATCACTTTTAGAGACACCTGGGTGACTCAGTCAGTTGGGCCTCCCACTTCAGCTCAGGTCATGATCTCATGGTTCGTGAGTTCGAGCCCCATATCCAGCTGTCTGCTGTCAATGCAGAGCCCACTTCAGATCCTCTGTCCTTCCCCCCTTGCGCTCTCTCAAAATTAAATAAATACTTATAAGAGAAAAAGGAAGAAAGAAGAAAGAAAGAAAGAAAGAAAGAAAGGGCGCTTTATTGGCAATTTAGGACCACAATGGTCACCTTCCAGAGCAGAAATGAGACGGTTATAAGACAGCAGAGTGTCAGATTGTAGCAGACAGGCTATTACTCTTCACTCTCATCCTCTCCCTCAGCACCATCCGCTCCAGTCTCCTCATAGTCCTTCTCAAGGGCAGCCACGTCCTCACAGGCCTCAAAAAACTCTCCTCCCCTCATGCACTCACCCATATACCAGTAGCCAAAGGCACGTTTGGCATACATCAGGTCAAACTTGTGTTTTAACCTTTATGAATGTGAATGCCTTTGGGTAGGGCAGGCACTCTCCAGTCGGTGAAGTCTGTGTGTGTCTTCAGTATCTGGTCCCTGAGGGCATTTTGCCTCAGGGACCAGTATTTGGGGGATGGAGTGAAATTGAGGGTCCCTCCTATTCGCAACAGAAACTCCAGGGTTGGTTTGCTCCCCCTCCTCCCTGGTGCTGGCCCATGTGGGGCCCTCTTTCCCTCCTTCTTTCTGAGGCCCTTAGGACTGCTCCCTAGTCCCCCTTACTTGGGACCCTATATCTGGGCCTTGCATGTTCTTTTCTGGGAGATCCAGAGGCAGAAAGGCAGGATAAGGCACAGAGCTGGCCATCCTCTTCTGCGTCCCTGTTGTCATTCCCTTCCAGGAGCTTCCAGCTGGGGCCCCAGCTCTGCCTGCTCCGTGCTGCTCACAGAGATGCCAAGCTGCCCCTGGGGCACCTCACAGCCCATGCCCTGTGCCAACCCCGGGTAGACAGCTGCCGGGAAGGTCTGTCACCTCCAGGTCAAAGTGCTTCCCTGATGCTCATTAGCCAAACTGCAGACAAATAGCTGTGACCCCTTCATCCCTGCTGAAATGGGCTGCTGCAGGAGTGACAGTGTGTGATGCCAGAGAATAAGTCAGAGGCTGGCTGAGTAGGGAAAGTGCTGTGTGGCCCAGCAGAGAGGAAATGACGGGCGCCGTGTCAGAGCCTCATAAACAAGCATGACTTCACACTCGTCCCGAACACACCCCTCTGAAGTCATGCAGACTCCTCCCGTCCCCAGGGCCTGCTGCGCACAGGCCCTGACGCCATGGGGCACGCGCTTCTGGGGTGGGCCTATGGCTTGCGCAAGGGCCATAGGCACATGGACCGCTTGGAGAGGACACGCTGGCCCTGCCCCATGAACCATGGAAGCACCAGGCACCTCTCTATGCCAGGCCTTGGCCTGGGTACTAGGGACACAGAAGATGGCCCTCGGTCCCAGCTTTCAGGGACTGCTGGGGAACATGGTCATGTGACTCTCCCATCACAATACAGAGTGCCTGGCCAGTGGGATAATGGAGCAGCGTCCAAGGCCCTGAGGACACCCAGCAGAAAGAGGAATTTCTTCCGCTGTGGGTCAGAAAAAGCTTCTGGGAGGAGGAAGCTTTGCAACTGTGTCTTGATGTAACTCTCCAAAGAAAGCTAAGGAAAAGGACTCCAGGCAGGGAGGCCAGAAAGGGCTGCCCAGGGGAGGAAGGCGACGTGCAGGGACCACAGGACTATTGACCCACCTGCCCCTGGTTTCCTGCATTCTGCCTCCCAGAGCCCCTGCAGGAGCCACACGGATTCCAAGCAGCCTGGCAGTCCTGGTTCCTTGCCTCCAGCCCCCTAGAGCAAGGAGAACACGTGGGGATGGCAGGAATGGTTTTCTGTGATGGGACCCCCCTCCCTCCCAGGGACACCCCACCTACCTACCCCAGGCAGATGCTTCTCAGTTACAAAGGCCGATCTGCATGGCCAGACCACCCTGGGGGTCCTGGCCTGTACCTGAAGGAGGAGGTGGAGCACCAGTTAGGACAGCCCCCACTCTGGGCGTCTGCGGTCACCCGCGCCCTCCCCCCTCCGCCCCCCCAAGTCATCCTGTTCAGTCCGCAGCTGGCTGGCGGGAAGAGGGCCTTTCCCGTGCAGGACTGGGGACAATACCTGGGACACAGCAGAGCTGGTTCCGGAGCTGAGAACCCATGCCGGGGACGCCTCGTCTGCCGGGGTGTGCCCCGCACTTTCAGGCAGCGTCACCCGGAGACCTGTGCCATGAAGCTGGCAGGCCCAGACCGGGCTGTCTGCCTGGAGGAACAAGTAGCTGGGCCCATGGCCAATGGGAGAGGTGGAGGAGGCCCTTGTAGGAAGGCGGGGCTACTTCCCGGCTGCTGTTGGGGGGGCTGTGGGTCACGTGTGGTCAGACCACAGCCCCTTCCCATTTTCAAAGAGGAGCTGCAAATTCAGATTTTCGGCCACCCGTCTTCGGATGTTAAAATGTCGGCAACGAGCTGGAAATGTTAAGATGATCCGTGAGGATCAGATCACATACATCTGGTCTGGGTGTGGGCTGGCACAGCCAATCTCAATCTCTGAATCACGTGACCTTTCACTACACTGTTGTGCCCAACAGAGGCTACTGAGATCCGGAGACTGGCTCCATCGCAGTGGCCTCTCACAGGGGGCGAAGCCAGGTGGGAATCTGGCGCGGAGAGCCAGGTCAATGCAATCGCCACCACCCCCTGCACCTCTCCCCGGGCTGGCTGCCTCACTGAAGGCGTGATGGTGGCCCAAACCAGTACGGTCAGCCCCTGTTCCATGCCTGATGCAGAGGACCTTGTCCGAGTCTTGCCGCCAGTAGAGGCTTTTGAAGCTCAGGCTTGGGCCTGGGAACAATCCATAGACCCTGGGCATTGACTTCTCTTTTGTGCAGACGAGGACATGCTGCCTGGGGTCCAGGCTTCTCCAGGCCCAGATGCTACATATGCAGGCTGAGCTTAACCTCCAACCTCTGCCCCACAGATCCCATCAGAGGCTGGCATGCCAGAGATGCGACCCACAGCCTGGGCTGTCTCCAGGAGGCTGCCACCATCACCTTTCCAGGACTTTCCCATCTGTGGCTCCCCTGGGGGGAGGTGGCGAGCAAAGGCCTGGGTCCCCCAGGCTGAGCTTTGATAGCCCCCTTTGGAATAAAAGGGGTTCAGTTGTCTCCTGGGGCGCCTGGGTGGCTCAGTTGGTTAAGTGTCTAACTCTCGGTTTCAGCTCAGGTCATGAGGTCCTGGTTTAGTGGGTTTGGGCCCTGCGTTGGGCTCTGTGCTGGCAGCTCAGAGCCTGCTTGGGATTCTCTCTCTCCCTTTCTCTCTCTCTCTCTGCCCCTCCTCAACTCATACTATCTCTGTCTCTCAAAAAAAAAAAAAACTTAAAAAAAATTTTTTTTATAAGTTTATCTTGGGTCACCTGGGTAGCTCAGTTGGTTAATTGTCCGACATCCGCTCAGGTCATGATCTCATGGTTCATGAGTTCCAGCCCCGCATCAGGCTCTGTGCCCACAGCTCAGAGCCTGGAGCCTGCTTTAGATTCTGTGTCTCCCTCTCTCTGCCCCTCCCCCTCTCTCACTCTGTGTGTGTGTGTGTGTGTGTGTGTGTGTGTGTCTCAAAAATAAGTAAACATTAAAAAAAATTTTAATTAAAAATTAAAAAGTGTGTCTCTTGCCAGTTTCCCCAGAGCTATTTTTGCACTTCTGGCTGGAATTAAGTGAGCCATTCTACCTTGTCACCACCACAGAGATCCCAAGAGTGCATATCTATGCATCATTCACAGCACTCTGTGAGCCATGCTAAGCACCCTTCTGCTGCGCTATTTCACGCATTCCTAGGAACAGTCCTCCGAGACTATTATTTTATTTTTCTTATATGGGTGAAATTGCTTGTGGCAATACTGGAATTTAGTGGCAGAGCCAACCAACACTGGCAGGGAGTGGGGGATGTTGGGACGTGCCCCTGGGTGGCTTAGAAAATTGAACGTTGGACTTCAACTCAGGTCATAATCTCTGGATTCATGAGTTCAAGCCCAGAGTTGGGATCTTGCTGACAGCTTGGAGCCTGGAGCCTGCTTCAGATTCTGTGTCTCCCTCTCTCTCTCTGTGCCTCTCCTGCTCACACTCTGTCTCTCTCTCTCAAAAATAAATAAACATTAAAAAAAACACAACACACTGGAACACTGGCCCATCACGTCTTGGAGTCCTTGCTTTTAGTCCGTGTGTGCCTTCCCACCTCTACAGTCCTGGGTTCAAGTCCCTGCCCCAACCTGTTACTTTGTATCCCTGAGCCTCAGTTTCTTCACCTGTTAGAATGCCCTTGCACAAGCTCCTTATGAGGCTATGAGGAAAGAATTAACACAGTAGGTCCGGTTCCCCAATCCTTGTATGTTTTCTGGGGAAGCTGGAACCAAGACTGAAGCCTGGCAATCCCTGGGAATGTGACCCCCGGAATCTTTTTGCTCCTGACTGTTGATGTTGCATATGCCCAGATCAATGGGGTATTGCTGAGAAGTGGTGGCTTCTCAGGGCCTGTCAGAATTGTTTCCTGCACACATCAAGACAGCTGATACACCCGGTTTCACCCTTGGGATCCTGAGATTTGGTTGCCATAGCAGGATGTGCCTATGTGACCAGCTCTCTGTAAGACCCTGAGATCCTGGGGCATTTGAATGGCTCAGTTGGGTGAGTGTCTGACTTCGGCTCAGGTCATGATATCATTTTTCGTGAGTTTAAGCCCCATATCCGGTTTCAGATCCTCTGTCCCCCTCTCTCTCTGCACCCCCTCCCCCACTTGTGCTCTCTCTCAAAAATAAATAAACATTAAAAAAAAAAGGACCCTGAGATCCTGAGACTTCAGTAGACTTCCCTAGATGAACATTTCACATGTGTCCCTATAGTTCTCTGCTGCAGAGAAAAGTGTATCCTGGGTGGCCCTATGAGGGAAGGACTTTGAAGTCTGTGCCTGACCTTTCTGGACCTCACTCAACGCATATCTTTTTCCTGCTTTTGCTCTGTGTCCTTTCCTGTAATAAACCTTAGCCATGGATATAACCTGGCATTGAGTGTTCTGAATTCTAGTGAATCATTAAACTTGAGGTTGGTCTTAAGACACCATCCCCCCACCCACAACCAAACAGCAGCTTAGAGGGAAGTTATATAAAGCTTCTGCCCATGGCTGGCACATGAAGTAGGCGTCAGCGGTGGTGGTCAGAATTCAGCCTGTTTCTGGCTTTCTCCATAGACCTCATCCTCTGCTCTGACCTGTGGTGGGGTTTGACATTGGCCTTCAGTTCTGCTCTTTACCTCCCTAACTGGATTTAGCATTCATTAACCCATGGCTTCTTCAGAACTGCCCTCCTCCTAGAGCATCCCCGATCAGGCTGGGCCCTGTCTCTGGCTGGGGACACAGAGTAAAGGGGCTGACTCATGACCTGATGGGCGAGTTGAGTCAATTGTACGGTCCAGCCCATGCCTGAGAGGTGATAAGGTGTATTCTGTGGACAGCAGCACAGACCTGCAATCTGGCTCAGCTGCAGTCATACTTCTCAACTTCCCGGCAGGGGCGCCTGGGTGGCTCAATTGATTGGGCGCCCAACTCTCGGTTCTGGCTCAGGTCATGATCTCGGGATTCATGAGATCCAGCCCCATGTCAGGCTCTGCACTGATAGCATGGAGCCTGCTTGGGATTCTCTCTCTCCCTCTCTCGCTCTGCCTCTTCCCCACTCACTCACTCTCTCTTAACATAAATAAACTTAAAAATGAAAACAATGCAAAAAAATCCCTGGCAGTTAGAGCCATTCTAACTGCAGCACCATCAGACGAATGAAGAAGCCGTCCCAGACATCTGGCCCCAGCAGATGTCACATGGCACAGACATGAGTCATTCACTGTGCTCTGCCTGAAGTGCTGGCCCTCTTCACCTCTACCTGCCTTTAATGAAGACATGGAAACAAAATTTTTCTGTATCTTAACATCCTCTTAACTTTCTCTTACCCTACCATGAGAAATGAGGAAATGCAGTGATAAGTTGCTGCTGACACTTGGTCTCAGAAATGGGGACAGAGGGGCATATGAGTGGCTCAGTGTTTGACTTCAGCTCAGGTCATGATCTCGAGGTTCATGGGTTTCAGCCCCAATTCAGGCTCTGTGTTGACAGCTCAGAGCCTAGAACCTGCTTCAGATTCTCTCTCTCTCTCTCTCTCTCTCTCTCTCTCTGTCGTTCCTCCGCTCTCACTCTGTCTCTCTCTCTCGAAAATAAATAAAACATTACAAAAATTAAAAGTTTTAGAGACACACATAAAACCCTTATTCAACAAGTTTAAAATAAAAAACAGATATCATTTAGAAAAAAATACACACTTACATACCAGGATTCAGCTCCATTTCCAATATATGGAGAGTGGGTGTTTTCCCCACCACAGAGCTATTGTCCAAAACCAGCTGAATGTCCTACAATTCAACTCAATTCTGACACTATGTACTTGGAGACAGCATCAGATCTCACAGGTTGAGGGCTTGGTCCTATAAAACTGCTTTCTGCTTCAGATACCAATCCCAAGTCCAGGGATTCTGTACTTCTGACTGACTGGCATAAATCAGAGATTCCCACCACCCAGTCCTTGGGTTCAATCCATTTGCTAGAGCAGTCACAGAACCCAGGAAACCCATTTACCCACCAGATCACTGTTTTATGACAAAGGATAAGAGGAGGTGGGTCAACAGCCAGACGAAGAGATATGTAGGGGGCAATCCCCAACAAAGGTGCTTCTATTCCCATGGATCTTGGGCCCAGCATGGTGACACATGGAGGGTCTGGTTCACCAACCTAGATGTTCTCTGAACCCCTCACCTTATGTTTTTTTATGGAGGCTTCATTTCATGTGCATGATCGATGAAATCATTGACCACTGGTGACCCATTCAACCTCCAGCCCCTCTCTCTTCTGTGGACATCAGGGGGTGGGACTGAAAGTTCCAACCTTCTACTCATGGTTGGTTCCCTTGGCAGCCAGCCCCCACCCTTAGGGACTTTCCAAAAGTCACCTCATTGACATAAAACCCAGTTGTGTGGAAAGGAGCTTGTCATGAAAAGCAAGACACCCATTTCACTTGTCAGGCTCTGACAAGTGTCATGAAAAGCAAGACACCCATTTCACCTTTATGGCAGTGAAGCGCTTTCAGGAACTGAGGACAGGTGACCCAATATAACAAAATATGTTCCAATTATCTTATCACTCAAAAGATTTTAAGGGTTTTGGTTGCTGTGAGCTGGGGACCATGGACAAATATATTTTGGTCATCAGAATGGCCAAATATATATTTCTTTCTTTTAAGCTTTTTATTTTGATTCCAGTATAGTTAACATAAACTGTTATATTATAGTTGCAGTTGTATGATACAGTGATTCAACAGTTCTATGCATTACACAGGGCTCATCATGGTAAGTGTACTCTCTAATTCCCTATCATCTCTTTTACCCCCCCGCCACGTCCCCTCTGGTAACCCTCAGTTTGTTCTCTATAGTTTATATTTCTTATAGATTACAGTATTGCACAAATGAAGTCAGTTGGACTCGACTGACATCATCCAATCAATACAATTAAGGCAACAACAAATACCAATGTGTGGCATAGTGTAGGCACTCTACCAGTGTTGTGTCAATTAATCTGTTTCTCCAGCCAAATCAGTTAATTGGTCTAGGCAATTTGGGTTGGGAGGTTGGGTTTTCCTGGAGGAGACTGACTGAATCATTTGGTTGGGGTTTGCCAACTAGTGTGTGATTTCAGTATTTTTTTAAATGTCTATTTATTTTTGAGAGAGAGAGAGACAGAGTGTGGGGTCGGGAGGGGCAGAGAGAGAGGGAGACACAGAATTCGAAGCAGGCTCCAGACTTTGAGCTGTCAGCACAGAGCCTGACATGGGGCTTGAACTCACAAACTGTGACATCATGACCTGAGCTGAAGTTAGACACTTAACTGACTGAACCAGCCAGGCACCCCTGTTTCAGTGTTTTGAGTAATCCATATAAACTGTGATCATACAGGAATTAATTTATACTTGCTTTGGAACATATCCTGAAGGAAATCCCCCTTGGGGGGTAACAGTGGTGATCTCTGGATGATGGGATTGTGGTAATTATATTTTACTTTTTAATATTTGTGTAGATACTACTTTGTTTCTAATTTTTGCTCTCACCTTCCTGTGAGACATCTTTACCCATTGCCTGTGATACTGTAGGGCCTCCCCCTGAGAAGAATATGCCACCTTCCTCCACTGCCATTGCACTTGGCCATTGACTTGCTCAGCCAATGCTATATGGGCAGAAGTGAAATGTACAATGTCGGAGCAGAAGCTTTATAAACCATTGTATGGTTCAGCCAGTTCTGTTTTCCTTGCTACGAGAACAGCATATCCTAATGGGACTGATTCTGCAGCCTGTTTCTTGGAATGGAGACACAGAACAGAGCCTAGCAGACCCACGGCCAGGATAGAGCACAAGGGAGAAATAAACCTTTGTTGCCATAAGCCACTAAGATTTGGGGGATCATTTGTAGCATATCTCAATGAAAGCTGACTAATACTCTTTTTTATTTTCCAAGTTTGCTACACTATACATGAGTTTGACAATCAGTTTCTAAAAGTTTTTAACATACATATTACTCTCTAGGTATTTAATGTGTTACTTTGAATCTTTTTTCCTGTCCAGAGTCTGTTATAAAAACAAGACTTAAATAATCTCACTAAATTAGATTTTGATGGACCACAGGGGTCTAAAAGTTACTTGAGAGTAATTTAAATAAAATCAGAGTTGTTCTGGGCCCCTTTGCCAGCCTGACCCTGCAGACAATGCTCAGAAGTAGTCTGCTGGTCCTGGGCGGAGGGTCAAGATGCATCACCCGGGGATTCCGGGGATTACCGGTCAGCATTAACTCCGCTTGCCTGGCACCCATCTCCCCTGCTGGTATTAGCACACTGATATCCCTCCAGGGAAGCAGACCTCTTCCACAGCCAGCAAGGGAAGTTTGAAGGGCTGACCCACTCCACCAACGTTAGGGATGAGCGTGTGGCCCAGGCCTGTCCAATTAGAGCAGTGAGAACTTCTGGCCTCAGAGATTAGCCCAGAGAGTCATAAAACCCACAGCAAGCTACAATACTACAATTTTACAAGGCACCTCATTCTCCTCCTGCACCAGCTCTGGCCAGTGGAATATGGGCAGCAGTGGTGAATGTCACTTTCAGGTTTGCAACTTATCTTCTTTTGTTTTTTTAAGTTTGTTTGTTTGTTTGTTTATTGAGAGAGAGAGAGATAGAGAGAGAGAGATGGGGGGAGGGGCAGAGAGAGACAGAGAAAGAATCCCAAGTAGGCTCCACACTGTCAGTACAGAGCCCGATGTGGGGTTCGAACTCATGAACCCTGAGATCATGACCTGAGCTGAAATCAAGAGTCAGACACTTAACCAACTGAGCCACCTAGGTGCCCCAATGTATGTTCCATGTGGAATATTCTCTTTCCTTTCCCTGATAACCGTGAGGCTTCGCATTGAAGACAGTCACAAAATGGGGGGGAGCCTGGACACCTTAGTGACTAATTGGCACAAGGCCTCCATGTCCCAAACACATTGGACTGTGATGTGAGTAAGCAGTAAGAGATTTCAGGATTTACATGTTACCATGGCAAAGTCTAGCCTACTCTGACAAATATATGACCCAAACCTAGGCCAGACTAGTTACAGTTATCCCCAAGGACTTAGATTTGGAAAGAGCTACTCTCTTTTTCCTAGAATTGCTAAGCTAACAGGATGTAAACCTGGAGTGCTAAACCCGTTGTTTGTTTATTCATTCATTCATTCCACAAGTATTTGTTGAACCCTAACAATATTCCTAGCACTGGCCTAGGCTAGTGGGCCAGGGCTGTGTAGTGGGGAGCACGCAGTCCAAGAATGAGACTAATAGAGGAATGCTAAACTGAGAAACAGAGCATTGGGTTAGACTGCTGGATCCAACCATACCTGAAACCATTAGTACTCTATTTTGTAAACCATTTGAATTGAGTTTCTGACACTTGTGTACAAGTCATAAGTGATTCAAGGGTAAGACTGAAATGAGAACGAAGTCCTAGGTTTGTGTTGTCATTCAGATGGGCTGATTAGAGATAGGGTGCAGACAGAGCTTGCCTCTCAGAGTTAGCTCAGACAGAGCTTGCCAGAGCAGAGTAAGTGGACACAAATTATAGTGTGCAGGATTGGGCATGTTCTGGTCATTAGGACACAGCCCTAAGGACAGGGGAATGAAGAGCAGCTATGACACCAAACCTAGCACAGAAGTTTGCTATGACACCTACCCAGACTGTGCTGTGACCGCTCAGATCAACTCCACCAGCAGCAACCTCATTCCTGACCTCAGGCATTCAAGCTCCCCTGTCCTGGGCTATGTCTGGCTATGGGCTTGTATTTGACAAAAAGCTACAAGTCAAAACTTGGAGGGTTGCCTGGGTGGCTCAGTTGGTTGAGTGTCTGACTTTGGCTCAGGTCATGATCTCAAGGTTCGCCTTGGGCTCTCTGCTGTCAGCCCAGATCCTCTGTCTCCTTCTCTCTCTGCATCTCCCCCACTTGAGCTCTCTCTCTCAAAAATAAACATAAAAAAAAACTAGGAATAACAAAAATGAATGTCGATTTAATTGTATTCAAGGCACGTTTATAATGCTCCTACTGTGTTCCATTCTCAGTGCTGTTTAGAGAAACTGTCTTGAACACTTTCTGCACACCAAGAACTTTATCCTTCCTCCCTCCTTCCCTTCCTTCTTTCCTTTCTTCCTCCCTCCCTCTCTTCCTTCTTTCCACCCTTCCTTCCTTTTAGTCAGTAGTAACTGAACATAATCCCAGCCAGGCCCTGTGTTGGGCAGTGATCCCTGAAAAATCAATGGAATGAGGGGTTCTTTGGACTCACAGAAAGTGTGCTAGTCATTAATGCTGTTTGCTAAATAGTTTTAGCTCTCTCCTCATGACCTCCTTGTTTGGGTGGGTTTGAATGACTAATGAATCACACAAATGAGTTGGTGTCTTTTAATCGCCCATGCAAGTCTCTGTCCCTCTGCCATGGTGACTATAGTGTTTCAAATGGTGGCTGCTGCTTCAGCCTGGGTCGTGGAGATAGAAAATATGGAGCAGAACCCATTCATAATCCATTATAAACATGTAACATGAGGAAGAAGTAAACCTTTATGGTTATAGTTCAGAGAGTTCGGGGCTCTTTGTTATTACAGCATGGCCTCTGCTGTGCTAACTGATGCACCCATTTGCCAAAGGCTGTAACACTGAGTAGCATTCCCAACAGAGATGCTTCGCTATGGTAGCTCCACAGGTATCACAAGAATCCCTACTCAGAGGACCATGGATTCCTCTCTGGTTATAAGTCTTTGCCTAGGGCTTCTGCCTGCACACATCATACTGTAGCTGACTTTTCATCGGTCTGCCTGAGGTCTTGCTTCTGGCCTGAGCTGCTCTGGGCAGGTGACCTGCCAGCTGTCTAGCTTCTCTGAAGCCATATGAGTTTCTGGGGGCTGCTGTAACAAATTGCCACAATCTGGGTGGCTTCACATGAGAGAAACTTAGTCTCTCCGGTTCTAGAGGCCAAAAGTCCAAAACAAAGGCATGGGGGGGTGGGGCGTGGGCCACAGGCCCTCCTGAGGAGGAGAATCTACCCTTCGCCTCTTCTAATTTTTGGTGACTACTGTCTTCTTGGATTCAGGCCACACCACTCCCATATCTCCCTTCATGTTTATGTCACCTTCTCCTTTGACTCTGTCTCCTCTTCTTTGTATCTCTTATAAGGCCACTTGTCATTGGATTTAGGGACCATGCAGATAATCCAGAATGTGTTCTGGATTCTTAATGTAATTACATCTGCAAAGACTCTTTTTTCCAAATGAGGTAACATTCACAGATTCCAGAAACCCTGGGCACACCTTTTTTTTTTTTTAATTAATTTATTTATTTTGAGAGAGTGAGAGAGTGAGAGTGAGGGAGGGGCAGAGAGAGAGGGAGAGAGAGAATCCCAAGCAGGCTCTGTGCTGTCAGCATGGACGCCAATGTGGGGCTCAAGTTCATGAACCGCCAGATCATGACCTGAGCTGAAATCAAGAGTTGATGCTCAACTGACTGAACCATCCAGGTGCCCCTAGGCCTCCTTTTTGTGGGTCACACCAATCAGGTACTATGTGTGACCCCAGGGTCAAGGAGTGGGATGAGGGTTCAAGACTCCTCAGAACAATAACACCATCTCTCTCTCTCTTTTTAAAATGTTTATTTATTTGTGTGTGTGTGTGAGAGAGAGAGAGCATGCAGCAGAGTGGGGGGGGTGGAGGAGCATGGAAGATAGAAAGTGGGCTCTGCACTGACAGAGATATGGGGCCTGAACTCACGAACCGTGAGATCATGACATGAACTGAAGTCGGATGCTTAACCGACTGAGCCACCCAAGTGCCCCATAATATCTCTTTTGTTTGGCTTTTACATTTTTTTTATAACAGAATGTTTAGGCAATATAAAATAGACAGTGAAAAATAAAATAAAGTCCCAGTGCCCTGTTGCTTGAAAGAGTGGGGGCCAGCATCTGCTGGTTCCCTCTTCTTCCCACCTGAGCAGACGTGGTATCCGGGGCTGAAATGAGAATGTTCACATTGTTTAGAGGTTATCTTTCCCCCAAGCAGCACTTTGTGTGGGCTCTCCATCTGTCCAAATAGCCCATGACATATGCCCTCAAAATTATTCTGACCACTAAAGGTGAGTTTATCATGCCTGCGGTTTTTTGGAGATTGTTTAATGATTTTTTTCTAATGATATAAGTAATAATGTGCATTAGACAAAAGTTGGAAGTGACCAAAAAGTGAATAAGAGCCCTTCCCAAATTGTCCTACCCAGAAATAACTGGTAAGATTTTGTTAAATATCCTCTCGGTGTTATCTTCAATCATATATGTATTGTATTTTGTCCGA
The DNA here is from genome assembly GCF_023721935.1 of Panthera uncia. Classification (NCBI taxonomy): domain Eukaryota; kingdom Metazoa; phylum Chordata; class Mammalia; order Carnivora; family Felidae; genus Panthera; species Panthera uncia. The sequence continues at coordinate 6,574,347 of NW_026057577.1, read as the reverse complement.
AGGATAGAGTTCCTATCTCTCCCTCTAAATGCAGTGAAAACCCCTGGACAGAATGTGTGGAACAGCTATCTGAGGCCTCTAAAAAATAAATGAGATGTCCAGTTTCCAGTCTGGCAGATAAGGAGCTGGGAAGTCACCGCTCCACTGTAACAATAAGAAAAAGGCTAAACAAACTAAAAAAACAACACCCGGGATGCCTGGGTGACTCAGTTAAACACCCAACTCTTGGTTTCAGCTCAGGTCATGATCTCACGATTCGTGGGTTTGAGCCCCACATCAGGCTCCATGCTGATGGTGTGGAGCCTGCTTGGGATTCTCTCTCTCTCTCTCTCTCTCTCTCTTTCTCTGCCCCTCCCCTGCTCGCTTCTCTCTCTCTCAAATAGATAAATAAACTTTAAAAAACGTTTAAAAATCAACACCTCTTCTTAGATCTTTCAGAGAAGTGACTTAACAGGGCAAATTGCTATTCCCCAAGTTGGACACACAGATGAATACAGAGAATCACAATTTAATGGAGGAGAAACCAGGGAACAGAAACCTGCCCAGGAACCAGTGCCAGAGTAGGAAAACCTGAATTGCAATTCACCAATTGGAAGCTTGGTGTGGACAGTTTTGAGAGTTAAAAACCCCAGAGGGACCCAGGCAGGGGGCCCCCCACACTCTCATGAGTGAGTTCTACCTCGAAGACCTCCACCGGATCCTCACAGTGAACATCAGAGAAAATCTCCTTGTGCTGCCTGTAGAGACAGGGAAATAACCTTTCTGATATACACCAGAGAACACTGTGCTCTGAAAGTCCTGTCTTGGGAGCACCTGGGTGACTCAGTCAGCTAGGCGCCCAATTCTTGATTTCTGCTCAGGTCATGATCTCACGGTCTTGAGATCAAGCTCTGCATTGCGCTCCATGCTGGGTGTGGAGCCTGCTTAAGATTCTCTCTCTCCCTCTCCCTCTGCCCCTTCCCTGAGTGCACATGCTCTCTGTCTCTCTCTGTCTCTCTCTCTCTCTCACGTCTACCCCCCCACCCCAATAAACAAACAAACAAACAAATAAATAAATGTACTGTCCTCAAGAGAAAATGTTTTTCAAAAAATGTTTTATTATGTTTATTTATTTTGAGGGAGAGACAGAGCACATGCAGGGGAGGGACAGAGAGAAAGGGAGACACAGAATCAGAAGCAGGCTCCAGGCTATCAGTGCAGAGTCCAACATGGGGCTCAAACCCTCAAGCTGTGAGATCATGACCTGAGCTGAAGTTGGGACGCTTAACTGACTGAGCCACCCAGGCACCCCTCTCAAGAGAAACTGTTTTACCAAAACCTAACCCATTGGAATTTTAGCAGAGTTGACTAACCCCGGGGAAGGAAAATATCTGTTGCCAGCCCCCACTAGCTATGTACCTGGAGGAAGGGAAATACCCAACTCTAGCCCCTCTATCCATCCTGTCCCACCTAACAGGGTGAGAAACTGAGGAGCACTTATGTAGTTTACAGTCCAGGGTACAAGCTCACTAACAGACTGGGACCTAGTCATAAGTCTGTTGAGCACTTCTCCCCTCACACCTTACTAACAGATCACTAAAGGCCCATTTTCTGGAGCTCCCTTTACACAGCGCATCGTACCTGGCTTTCAACAAAAAATTACAAGCTATACTTAAAGGCAAAAAGCAAGCAAGCAAACAAACAAAAAAAAAACCCCTACATTTTGAAGATACAGAGCAATCATCAGACCCAGACTCAGATACGGCAGGGATATTGGAAATATCAGGCTGAGAATTTAGAACAATTATGATTAGTATGCTGAGGACTCTAAACAGTAAAAATACACAACATGCAATAGATAGGCAACATAAGCAGAGAGATGGAAATCCCAAAAAAGAATTAAAAAGAAATGCCAGAGGGACACCTGGGTGGCTCAGTCAGTTGAGCATTTGACTCGATTTCAGCTCAGGTCATGATCTCATAGTTTGTGAGATCGAACCCCACACTGGGCTCTGTGCTGACAGCACGGAGCCTGCTTGGGATTCTCTCTGTCTCTCTCTCTTTCTGCCCCTCCCCTGCCCTCTCTCTCACTACCAAAATAAACATTTAAAAAAAGAAATTCCAGAGATGAAAGTCTCTGTAACAAAAATGAAAAATGCCTTGATGAGCTCATTAGTAGATTTGACATGACTGAAGAAAGAACCTCTCTCTGAGCTTGAGGATATGTCAAAAGAAACTTCCAAAACTGAAAAACAAAGAGAAAAAAAAAGAGTAAAAAAAAAAGTCACATGAAATCCCAGAACTGTGATACAACTATAAAAGGTGTGACATATGTATATCAGGAATACCAGAAGGAAAGGAAAGAGAAAACAGAAGAAATATTTGAAGCAATAGTGACTGTGAATCCACCCAAATTAATGTCAGAACCAACCACAGATGCAGGAAGTTCAGGGAACACTAAGCAGGAATAATGCCAAACAAAAAACTACAAATATGATGTTCAGACTGCAGAAGATCAAAGCTAAGACAAGGTGCCTGGGTGGCTCAGTTGCTTCAGCGTCCACCCTGATTTCGGCTCAGGTCACGATCTCACAGTCATGAGATCCAGCCCCATATTGGGCTCTCCACTGAGCACAGAGCCTGCTTGGGATTCTCTTTCCCTCTGCTCCTCCCCCACTCAAACGTGCTCTGCCCCTCCAAAAAAAAAACATGAAGAAAAAATATTGAAAGAAACAAGACGGGGGCGAGGAATACTTTACTTATAGAGGAGCAAAGATAAGACTAACACTTGACTTCTCAGAAATCACACAAAGCAAGAAGAGTGGAGTGAAATATTTACAGTGTTGAGGTAAAACTGCCCCTCCCACAAATATAAAATTTTATATTCTGCAAGATAATCTTCCAAAAGTGAAAGTGAAATACTTCCTCGGATGAAGAAAAATTGGGAGAAATTGTTGCCAAGGAAATGCCTTGCAAGAAATTCCACGGCTGAGGCCTCAGGGTCCTGGCACCTGCAAGCACCCAAAGTGCAGCAGCATGAGGCTGAGCTTGGAGAGAGGACTTGACTGGCACTTGTCCCACTCCACTCTGAGCCTCCTTGTCACCTGATGTTAGATGGCGTCTACAATGATGGATGGCAAGAAGAAAGAGGACCATTCTGCCATCAATGAGGTAGTGACCAGAGAATATACCATCAACATTCACAAGCACATCCATGGAGTGGGTTTCAAGAAGCGTGTCCCTTGGGCACTCAAAGAGATCTGAAAGTTTGCCATGAAGGATAAGGGAACACCAGATGTTCACATTGACACCAGGCTCAGCAAAGCTGTCAGGGACAAAGGAATAAGAAATGTCCCATTCAATATCCATGGGCTGTTGTTTAGAAAAAGTAATGAGGATGAAAACTCACCAAACAAGCTCTATACGTTGGTTACTTAAGTACTTGTCATTGCTTTCAAAAATACACAGACAAGGGCCCCTGGGCGGTTCAGTTGGTTAAGCTTCCAACTCTTGGTTTTGGCTCTGGTCAAGATCTCCTGGTTCATGAGATAGAGTCCCGCATCCAGCTCTGCACTGACAGTGTGGCGCTTGCTTGGGATTCTCTCTCTCTCTCTCTCTCTCTCTCTCTCTCTGCCCCTCCTCCATTCACTCTCTCTCTCACAAAATAAATAAATAAGCTTTTTAAAAAATCCATAGATAGTTACTACAGAGGGGAACTAAACATTCTGTGCCAAATTAAGGTATAAAACCACCAAAAAATCCCCAAAACAAAATGTTAAAATAAATGCTTCAGAGAAAAGGAGAATCATAGAGGTCAGAAACTGAGATCTACATAAAGAAAAGAAGATCATCAGAAGAAAAATAAGTAAAGATAAAATAAAAACTCTTACTTGTCTTATTTTTAGTTGATCTAAGAGATAATAATTTGCTCAAAATAAGAATAGCAGTAGTATATTCAAGGATCATATATAAGTGAAATGAATGTCAGCAATAATTCAAGGGATCAGAGGGAGGAATTAGGAATATTTTATTTTTGTTAGGTACTTACGCTATCCATGAACAGGCATAGTGCTATTCAAAGGTGAAATTAGGTAGTTGTAAATGTATAATGCCAACTTTACTGAAAAGTGAAAAGAAAGAAGTATCATATCAATAGATGCAGGAAAATGATATGACAGACCACTCATTCATGATAAAAACTCTCGGCAAACTAGGACTAGAGGGGAACTTCCTCAACTTGATAAAGAACATATACAAAAAACCTACAGCTAACATCATACTTTATGGTGAGGAATCCAAAGCTTTTCCATTAAGATCAGGAATAAGGCAAGGATGTCCCCTCTCAACACTGCTTTTCAACATCATAATGCAAGTCCTAGCTAATGCAATAAGACAAGAAAAGGAAATAAAATGTACACAGATTGAGGAGGAAAAAATAAAATTGTCTTTTTTCACAGATGACATGATCATGTTATGCAGAAAATCCAAAAGAATTGACAAAACCCTCCTGGAACTGATAAGTAATTAAAGGAAGATTGTATAATATACCAGGTTAACATATAAAAGTCAATCATTTTCTTAAATGCCAGTAATGAACAAGTGGAATCTGAAATTAAACACACAATACCACTCACCAACAATGAAGCGACAGACAGAGAAATCAAGGAATCAATCCCACTTACAGTTGCACAAAAAAACCATAAAATACCTAGAAATAAATCTAACCAAATCTATACACTGAAAACTATAGAAAGCTTATGAAAGAAATTGAAGAAGACACCAAAAAATGGAAAAAGATTCCATGCTCCTGGATAGGAAGAACAAATATTGTTAAAATATCAATACTACCCAAAGCAATCTACATATTCAATGCGATCCCTATCTAAGTAACACCAGCATTCTTCACAGAGCTAGAACAAACAATCCTAAAATTTGTATGGAACCAGAAAAGACCCCGAATAGCCAAAGCAATCTTGAAAAAGAAAACCAAAGCAGGAGGCATCACAATCCCAGACTTCAAGCTATACTACAAAGCTGTAATCATCAAGACAGTATGGTACTGGCACAAGAACAGATACTCAGATCAATGGAACAGAATAGAGAACCCAGAAATGGACCCACAAATGGATGGCCAACTAATCTTTGACAAAGCAGGAAAGAATATCCAATGGAATAAAGATAGTCTCTTCAGCAAGTGGTGCTGGGAAAACTGGACAGTGACATGCAGAAGAATGAACCTGGACCACTTTCTTACACCATACACAAAATAAACTCAAAATGGATGAAAGACCTCAATGTAAGACAGGAAGCCATCAAAATCCTCAAGGAGAAAGCAGGCAAAAACCTCTTTGATCTTGCCCGCAGCAACTTCTTAGTCAACACATCTCCAGAGGCAAGGGAAACCAAAGCAAAAATGAACTACTGGGACCTCATCAAAATAAAAATCTTCTGCACAGCGAAAGAAACAATCAGCAAAACTAAAAGGCAACCAACGGAATGGGAGAAGATATTTGCAAATGACATATCAGATAAAGGGTTAGTATCCAAAATCTATAAAGAACTTCTCAAACTTAACACCCAAAAAACAAATAATCCAGTGAAGAAGTGGGCAAAAGACATGAATAGACACTTCTCCAAAGAAGACATCCAGATGGCCAACCGACACATGAAAAAATGCTCAACATCACTCATCATCAGGGAAATACAAATCAAAACCACAATGAGATACCACCTCACACTTGTCAGAATGGCTAACATTAACAACTCAGGCAACAACAGATGTTGGCAAGGATGTGGAGAAAGAGGATCTCTTTTGCATTTTTGGTGGGAATGCAGGCTGGTGCAGCCACTCTGGAAAACAGTATGGAGGTGCCTCAAAAAACTAAAAATAGAACTACCCTACAACCCAGCAATTGCACTGCTAGGCATTTATCCATGGGATACAGATGTGATGTTTCAAAGAGACACATACACCCCCATGCTTATAGCAGCACTATCCACAATAGCCAAAGTATGGAAAGAGCTCAAATGGAGTGTATTATGCTAAGTGAAATTAGTCAGAGAAAGACAAATATCATATGAGTTCACTCATATGAGGACTTTAAGAGACAAAACAGATGAACATAAGGGAAGGGAAACAGAAATAATATAAAACAGGGAGGGGGACAAAACAGAAGAGACTCTTAAATATGGAGAACAAACTGAGGGTTACTGGAAGGGTTGTGGGGGGGGATGAGCTAAATGGGTAAGGGGCATTAAGGAATCTACTCCTGAAATCATTGTTGCACTATATGCTAACTATATGCTAATTTGGATGTAAATTTTAAAAAAATAAAAAAGAAAATCAAAAAAAAGAAAAAGAAAAGAGGAAAAAACCCCCCACAATACCACTTACATTAACACCTCCCCCAAATGAAATGCTTAGGTATAATCTAACAAAATATGTACAAGATCTCTATGAAGAAAACTACAAAACTCTGATGAAATAAATCAAATAACTAAATAAGTGGAAAGATATCCCATGTTAGTGGATAGGAAGACAATATTTTCAAAATTTCAGTTCTTCCCATCTTGATCTGTAGATTCAATGCATCCCAATCAAAATCCCAGCAAGTTACTTTGTGCATGTCAACAAGATGATTCTAAAATTTATATGAGAAGCAAGAAGACCCAGGATACCCAACATTAAATCAGAAGAGGAAAACACGTGGCTCTGTCTGTTAAGCGTCCAAATTCAGCTCAGGTCATGATGTCGAGGACCATGAGTTCGAGCCCTGTGTCAGGCTCTGTGCTGACAGCTCAGAGCCTGGAGCCTCTTGGATTCTGTGTCTCCCTCTCTATCTGCCCCTCCCCCACTTTCTCCGTCTCTCAAAAAATGAATAAACATTTTTCAAAATTAAAAAAAAAGAAAATTAACAACACAATTTTAAAAATAGTCAAAATACCTGAACACAGGGTACCTGGCTGGCTCAGTCACTGGAACATGTGACTCATTATCTTGGGGTTGTGAGTTCGAGTTGGAGATAGACTTTACTTAAAAAAAAAAACAAAACCTTTGGGGCACTTGGATGGCTCAGTCAGTTAAGTTTCCAACTCTTGTTTTCAGTTCAGTTCATGATCTCACTGTTATAAGATCAAGTCCCACATCAGGCTCTGCTCTGGGCATGGAGTTTGCTTAAGATTCTCTCTCCCTCTCCCTCTGTACCTCCCCCACTCTCTCTCTCTCTCTATCTCTCAAAAAATAAAATAAATAAACCTTAAAAAAATGCCTGAATAGACACTTCACCAAAGAAGATATACAGATGGCAAAGAAGCATTTGAAAAGATGCTCCACATCATATGTCATCAGGGAAATGCAAATTAAAACAACAATGAGATACCACTGGACCCATGTTTGAATGGCCCAAATCCAAAACACCGCTAACACCAAATACTGGTCAGGATGTGGAACAGCAGGGACCTCATTCATTGGTGGTAGGAATGTAAAATGGTACAGCCACTCTGGAAAACAATTTAGCAATTTCTAACAAAACTAAACATGGTCTTACACAATCGAGCAATCATGCTTCTTGTTTTTACTCAAAGGAGTTGAAAACTTATACAAAAACCTGCACGTGGGCATTTATAGCAGCTTTATTCATAATTTGAAAATTTGGAAGTGACCAACATGTCCTTTAGTAAGTGAATGAGTACATGTATGGAATACAATGGAATATTATTCGGTGCTCAAAAGAAATGAGTTATCAAGCCATGAAAGCCATAGAGCAACTTTAATTCATATTACTCAGAAAAAGCAAAGCCAATCTGAGAAGACTGTGTACTGTATGATTCCAACTACGTGACATTCTGGAAAAGGCAAGACTATGGAGATGGTACAGAGATTAGTGGTAGCTAGGAATCTGGGAGAGGGGAGATAGAGTGGGGGTAAGGAAGGATGAATAGGAGGATCACAGAAAAATTTTAGGGCAGCAAAATTATTATATATGATACTATAATGATGGGTACATATTACACACTTGTCAAAAAAAAGCCCTTAAGTGTACAACGATTCAAGAATGAATCTTAATGTAAACTACGGACTTTGGGTGATAATGACATGCCAGTGCAGGTTAACTGACATAACAAATGTTCGCTCTGGTATCGACTGTTGATAATGGAGAGGCTGTGGTGTTGGGGAGGTAGGGAATATATGGGCACTCTCCGTACTTTCCCTTCAGTTTTGCTGTGAATCTAAAACTGCTCAAAAAAAAATTCTATTTTTTTAAAATTAGAGCAAATGAATTGGGAATGAGAACAGATCTCTATATACAACTGAGCCACCGTGAGTTTCCCATTTTTCTCCTTTGGTATTACCCAGCCTAGACTCAAGTCAGACCAAAACCCAGATGTATGCACTGTTGTGAATAAAAAGAGCTCTAAGAGAAACCCCCGATTCAAAGAATGGGAGAGAAGTGTAATAGAGAGTGGAAGAAATCTATTTTCTTCCTGTCTCGCTCACACCCCTAGCCCAGACAATCCCCCCGAAGTAGAGCGGAAGTGGCTGCTGGGAAGGCACCTAAAACTCTGAAGTAGGAAAACCCTTTCTGCCTAAAGGAACTGTGGGCTCAAGAGTGTAAGGATAATACCCATGGCTTTTGTTTTCTCAATCCTCTCACTGCTTGGTCCTAGAGGCAGACACAGTTCCAGAAAGTATGTGCCAGAGCAGGAAAACTAAAGTCCTAGTGTTCTAATTAGAAACCCAGGTAGTGTGCAGGGTGCGAGTGGAAGCAGGAAAGCATTGGGGAGATTTCCTAGACGAAAAAGCTCAAAATAAAATTGGCTGTAAATTCCTGGACTATTAACCTCTGAGCTGTGTCTGTGCATGCATGGATCTGGCCGTAAGCAGCAAATCAGTGCCTTTGAGATCTGAACTATGGGATGGATCACCATCCAGGTCCCAAATTAGCCACCGGTGTGGTGCATACACAGGGCATATATAAATACCATTGCAAAGGCTTTGGAAACAGAACTGAGATTAGAACGCAAACCCTCAGGGACACCTGGATGGCTCAGGCAATGGAGCATGCGACTTTTGACCTCAGGGTTGTGAGTGTGAGCCCCACGGTGGGTGTAGAGATTACTCAAAAATAAAATCTTAGGGGCACCTGGGTGGCTCAGTTGGTTAAGCATCGGACTTCAGCTCAGGTCATGATCTTACCATTTGTGGGTTCGAGCCCTGTGTCCGGCTCTCTGTTATAAGCATAGAGCCTGCCTTGGATCCTCTGTCCTTCTCTCTTTCTGTCCCTTCCCTGTTTGTGCGCTCTCTCTCTCTCTCTCTCTCTCTCTCTCAAAAGTAAACATTCAAAGGCCAGGAGCCTAGAGTCCTGCCTTTAATAATAATAATAATAATAAATAAAATAAACAAATCTTAAAAAAAAAAAGAACCAAAACCTTCAGAAATTGGGTTGCTTACTAAAACACACAAAAAATTTTAAAACCTAACGTTCTGTGCAGGACTTAAACAAGATCTAGAGTCCCAAAATGTAATATTCAGAATTTCCAGGAGAAAAAACAAAATTGCTTGACATATGAAGAAGTAAGAAAACACTGACATCACCATCCAAGTGAAAAGACAATCAACAGATGCCAACCCAGAGATGACATGGGTGTTATTCTGAGAAGACTTTGATGCAACTGTTACATTCATGTCCCAGGAAATAAAGGCAAACAGCTCTTGAGATGGAAGGAAAGATAGAAAGTCTCAGGAAGTAAATAGAAGATACTAAACAGAACCAAATGGAAGTTTTAGATTTGGAAAATACAATAACCAAAATAAATAAATTTCCTGAGTAAAAAAGGAGTCACTGAACCTCCAGATAGTTCAATAAAATTTATCCAAAATGAACAACAGATGGCGGGGGGGGGGGGGGTGAGGGAGAGGGAAAGTGGGTGATGGGCATTGAGGAGGGAACCTGTTGGGATGAGCACTGGGTGTTATATGGAAACCAAGTTGACAATAAATTACATTTAATATAAAAAATGAACAACAGAGAGGATAAAAGTGTAGAAACAAATGAACAGAGCCTCAGGAATTTGTGGGATAACAGAAAGGTCAACATTCAACCCATCGGAGTCTTGAAAGTAGAGGAGAAAGAATAAAAAAAAAAAGTATGGAAAAAATATTTGAGAAATAATTGCTGAAAACTCCCCAAGTTTTCTCCCCTCCAAAAAAACAAAACAAAACAAAACAAAACAAAACAAAACAAAAACCCCTTAAATTTACAGATTCAAGAAACATACAAGTCTCAAACAGGATAAACTCAAAGAAATCCATGCCCAGACACATCATAATCAAACTGATGAAATCTGAAGATAAAGAAACATAGATCTTCCTCAACTTATGATGGGGTTATGTTCCAATAAACCCATTGTAAGCTGAAGATAGCATTAAGTGGAAAATGCTTTTAATACTCCTAACCTACTGAGCATCATGGCTTAGCCTAGCTCTACCTTAAGCATTCTCAGAACACTTAGACTAGCCTTGAGTTGGGCAAAATCATGTAACACAAAGCCTATTTTATTATTTATTTATTTATTTTTAAACTTTTATTTATTTATTTTGAGAGAGAGATAATGGGTGAGGGACAGAGAGAGAAGGAGAGAGAGAATCCCAACCCACAAACCGTGAGATCATGATCTGAGCTGAAACCAAGAGTCCGACTCTCAACTGAAGCCACCCAGGTGCCCCCAAATCCTGTTTTAATAATAAAGTGTTGAATATCTTGTCTAATTTATTGAAAATTGTATTGAAAGTATAAAATAGAATTGTTGTATGGGTACAGTGTAGCTATAAGTGCATTGGTTGTTTTCTTTCTTTCTTTCGAGAGACAGTGTGAATGAGGGAGGGGCAGAGAGAGGGTGCGAGAGAGAGAATCCCAAGCACGTTCCATGCTTTCAGCACAGAGCCCGGTGTGGGGCTCGAACCCATGAAACCGTGAGATCATGACTTGAGCCAAAACCAGGAGTCAGATGCTCAACCAACTGAGCCACCCAGGCTCCCTGGTAATTTGCTTTTACAATCATATTGGTGACTGGGAGCTGGAGCTTGCTGTTGCTGTCCAGCATCAAGAGAGGGTATTGGACTGTACATCACTAGCCTGGGAAAAGACCAAAATTCAGACTTCAAAGTATGGTTTCTACTGACTGTGTATCATTTCTGCACCATTGTAAACTTGAAAAATTGTAAGTTGAATCACTGTAAGTTGGGGACTATTTGTATATCTTAAAAGCAACCAGAGAAAAATGACACACCATATATAGGGAAATATCAATTCAAATGACTACAGATATTACATTGGAAACCGTAGAACCCAAAAGGCAATGGAATAATATTTTTATTTATTTATTTATTTATTTATTTATTTATTTTATTTATTTTTTTTCAATATATGAAATTTACTGTCAAATTGTTTTCCATACAACACCCAGTGCTCATCCCAAAAGGTGCCCTCCTCAATACCCATCACCCACCCTCCCCTCCCTCCCACCCCCATCAACCCTCAGTTTGTTCTCAGTTTTTAAGAGTCTCTTATGCTTTGGCTCTCTCCCACTCTAACCTCTTTTTTTTTCTTTTTTTTTTCCTTTTTCTTCCCCTCCCCCATGGGTTTCTGTTAAAACTGTTGGAAGAACACAGAATTTCAGATCCAATAAAAATATCTTTCAGAAATGATTTGAAGTAAAGACCTTCTCAGAGGAAGGGAAACTAAGATAATTTGTTGCTAGCACCAAAAGAATTGCTAGTATTTTTTCAGACAGAAGAGGAAACTTGGAAAAACTGGAATAAAGGAAGAACAACAGAAATGGTCAATATTGGGGCGCCTGGATGGCTCTGTTAGTGGAACATCTGATTTTGATTTTGGCTCAGGTCATGATCCCAGGGTCATGGAATCAAGACTTGCATTGGGCTCCACACTGAACATGGAGCCTGCTTAGGATTCTCTCTCTCTCTCTCTCTCTCTCTCTCTCTCTCTCTCTTTCTCCCTCTACCCCTCTTCCTCGCTTGTGCACTCTCTCTCTAAAATTAAAATAATTTTTAATTAATAAAAGAAATGATAAATATCTCAGTAAATATAATAATATATTCTCCTCAAGATAAAAAGCTTCTGCCCAGAGAAGGAAAAAATCAGCAAAACCAAAAGGCAACCGACAGAATGGGAGGAGATATTTGCAAATGACACATCAGATAAAGGATTAGTATCCAAAATCTATGAAGAGATTATCAAACTCAACAACCAAAAAAACAAATAATCCAGTGAAGAAATGGGCAAAAGACATGAACAAACACTTTTCCAAAGAAGATATCCAGAGGCTCCTGGGTGGCTCAGTTGGTTGAATGTCAGACTTCGGCTCAGGTCATAATCTCATGGTTCATGGGTTTGAGCCCTGCATCAGCTGTCATCTATGCTGACAGCTCAGAGCTTGGAGCCTGTCTTGGATTCTTGGAGTGTTTCCCTGTCTCTCTCTGCCCTTCCCCTGCTTGTTCTCTCTCTCTCTCTCTCTTTAAAAAAAGAAGAAGGATGAGGTGGAGAAGATTGAGGAGGAGGAGGAGGAGGAGGAGAAGAAGAAGAAGAAGAAGAAGAAGACATCCAGATGGCTAACAGACACATGGAAGTGTTCAGCATCACTTATCATCAGGGAAATACAAATCAAAACCTCTATGAGATACCACCTCACACCTATCAAAATGGCTAAAATTAACAACTCAGGTCAAAACAGATGTTGGTGAGGATGCAGAGAAAAGAAAACATTTTTTCTCTGCTGATGGAGTGCAAACTGGTGCAGCCACTCTGGAAAACAGTATAGAGGTTCCTCAAAACGTTAAAAATAGAACTACCCTATGACCCAGCAATTACACTACTAGGTATTTATCCAAAGGATACAGAAATGCTGATTCAAAGGGGCACATGAACCCCACTGTTTATAGCAGCACTATAGACAATAGCCAAAGTATGGAAAGATCCCAAATGTGCATCTACCAATGAATGGATAAAGAAGATTTGTTGTATATTCAATGGAGTATTACTTGGAGATGAAAAAGAATGAAATCTTGCCATTTGCAACAATGTGGTTAGAACTAGAATGCATTATGCTAAGTGAAATAACTCAGTCAGAGAAAGACAAGTATCATATGATTTCACTCACATGTGGAATTTGAGATACAAAATGGATGAACATAAAGGAAGGAAAGCAAAGGTGATATGAAAACAGAGAGGGAGAATACCATAAGAGACTCCTAAATACAGAGAACACACTGAGGGTCATTGGCAGGGTGTTGGGTGGAAGAAGGGCTCAAAGGGTGAGGAGCATTAAGGAGGACACTTGTTGGGATAAGCACTGGGTGTTACATGTAAGTGATGAATCATTAAATTCTATTCTGAAAAAATATATATTTTTTGATTTAAAAAAAGACATGGCAAATATCTCAGTAAATATAATAAGATATTCTCATCTTAAATTCTTTAAAACATGTTTGATGTTATAAGCAAAGATTATGGTATGTAGATATAATACATAAGACAACTACAGTATAAAGGAAAAAGTTATGGTGAAGGTGTCTACATTGTACTGGATTGATTTTTAGTAGACTGAGAAATCATCATAACATACCATATCATATCATAATGCCTAGAATGACCACTAAAAAGTTTATGCAGACATACATACATAAATCATATAAATTAATTAAAATGGAATACTAAAAAATTTTCAAATAATCCAAAAGATGGAATCTTTAGGCTAGTACCACACTGTCTTTATTGTCATAGCTTTAGAATAAATCCTGAAATAAGGTAAGGTTAACTCATCAACTTTGTTCCAAAGTTGTTTTGGCTATTCTAGATCCTTTGCATTTCCATGTGAATTTTAGAATCATCTTGTCAATTTCCACAAAAAGCCCTCCTGCAATTATGACTGAGATTGTACTGAATCTCTAGACCAATTGTGGGAGAACTGACATCTTAACAATGTAAAGTTTTCCAACCGATGAACAAAGTTTATCTCTCTATTTATTTTGTTTAGATATTCTTTAATTTCTTAGGACTGTTTTGTAGTGTCAATATACAACTTTTTTTCAGCTCTTTATAATGCTGTTGTCAATGATATTTATTTTTAATATCTGATTTTTTCAATTCTAGCATGTAGAAATAGAACTGATTTTTGTATATTTATTTTGAATTTAGAACCTTGTTAAACTCATGGGTTCTAGTAGCTGTTTTTATAGATTTCATCAGATTTTCTCCATAAAAGATTGTGTAATCTGTAAATAAAGTCAGTTTTTCTCTTTCTATCCCAATCTGAATGACTTTTTTTTTTCTTTTTCATGCCTGATTGCACTGGCTAAAACTTCAGTACAATCCTGAGTGAAGTGATGAGGGTGAACATCCTTGTCATGTTCCTGATCACAGGGGAAAGCCCTCAATCTTTCACTATTCATGCTGTTAGCTGGAAATTGTTTGTTTGTTTGTTTTAATCTATGCTCTTTATTGGATTGAGGAAGTTCCCTCTCCATTCCTAATTTGCTGAGATTTTTTTTAAATGTTTATTTATTTTTGAGAGAGAGAGAGAGAGACAGAGCAGAGGAGGGGCAAAGAGAGGGAGACACAGAATCAGAAGCAGGCTCCAGGCTTTGAGCGTCAGCACAGAGCCCAACATGGGGTTGAATTTGCTAATCGTGAGATTGCATCCTGAGCTGATGTCAGACACTTAACCAACTGAACCACCCAGGTGCCCCGAGATGGTTTTTATGAGGAATGGATGTCAGATTTTGTCAAGTGGTTTTTCCTCATTTATTGAGATGATCATACGGGTTTTGGTGTTAGTTACTTAGCATGGTCTACTAGTTTTTTAGGGTTTCTGTAACAAATTACCACTAACTTTGTGGCTTAAAAACAGAAATTTATTCTCTCACAGTAACAGAGGCTAGAAGTCTGAAAACAAGGTGTCAGAAGAGCCATGCTCCCTCTAAAGGCTCTAAGGGAGAATCCTTCCTTGTGTCTTCTAGTGGCCCCAGGCATTCCTTGAGTAGTGGCCAGATAACTCCAGTCTCTGCCTGCCTTCTCTGCCTACCTTCTCTCCAGTCTTCCTCATGTTTGTATTTGTGACTTCTCCTCTTCTTATAAGGACACCAGTCATTGGGTTTAGGGCCCATCCTAAACCTATGATGATTTTATCTCAAAATCTTTAGACATCTGCAAAGACTATTTCCAGATAAGGTCATATTCTGAAGTTCTGGGTAGACATGAATGCAGGTGGGAGAAACACTATTCAACCTACTACCTATACTGAGTTCCACTGTGATTTTTCAATGTTCAATCAACCCTACCTTCTTGGAATAAACCCTATGACGTATGAATCTTTTTACATATTGTTGAATTTGGTTTGCTAAGCTTTTGTTTAAATTTTTTCATCTAAATTCCATCTAAAATAGAAATTTTAGTCTTAGAATGTCTTTGCTTGGTTTTGGTACCAGGGTAATGCTGGCCTCATGAAAGTAGTTGGGAAATATTGCCTCCACTTCAATGTTATGGAAGAACTTGTATAGAATTTCCTCCTTAAATGTTTGGTGAATTCCCTGGTGAAACCATTTGGGCCTGGAGTTTTCTTTGTAACTACAAAATTAATTTCTTTAATGAATACAATGATATGTATCTATTTTGTCTTGAGTTGGCCTCAGTAGTTTGTGGCTTTCAAGGAAATTTATGCATTTCATCCAGGTTTTCATATTTATACAGAGTTTTTCTGAATATTCTTCTATCATTTTTAAATATCTTTAGAAATCTGTAGTAATGGAACCTCTCTCATTTCTATTATTGGTAATTCGTATGCTCTCAAATTTCAGTGTGGCTAAACATCTATCAGTTTTATTGGTCTCTCTATTGTCCTTTTTGTTTTTGGTTTTCTACTTTATTGATTTCCTCTTTCATCTTTATTATGTCCTTTCTTCTGCTTATTTTAGCTTTAATTTGCTCTCCTTTTTTAAAATGTTTCCTTTTGTGCAGCTTTACCTGAATTCCATAAGCTCTGATAGGCTTGCTTTCATTTTCATTCCATTCAAAATACTTTCTAATTTTCTTTTTGCTTTATTCTTTCACCGTGGGTTATTTGGAATTGTATTATTGAGTGTCCAAATACTTGGATATTTCCCAGATATCTTTCTTTTGTGGGTTTCTAATTTAATTCCAGTGTGGTCACAGAACATGATTTGTATGACTTCAATCCTTTCAAATTTATTGAGACAAGGATCTCAAAGACATTATGCTAAACGAAGAAGTCAGACACTAGAGTTTCATACTTCCATGATTTCATTTATATGACATCCTGAAAATAGCAAAAACAATAGGAAGGAAGAACAGATCAGTGGTGGCCAAGAGATACATATAGGGACTGGGTTTCTACAAAGGAGTGACATGGGGGAATTCTTTGGGGAAGATGAACCCATGCTGTATTCTTTTTTTTTTTTCAATTTTTTAAATGTTTATTTATATTTTTTGAGAGAGAGAGAAACAGGGTGTAAGCAGGGGAGGGGCAGAGAGAGAGGGAGGGGCCCGGGTTTGCTCTTCCCTCTAACTTTGCAGCTCCATTTCGTCCCCAGCCTTCCAGAGGCCCAGGAGCACCCTTTCCAAGCTGGGTCCCAGGGTCCTGAGCATGACTTGGGAGGGAAGAGCCTCTTGTGTCCCCTTGGTCATACCTGGGTCTGTTCTGACTGAGGTAGGGATGGCAGCCCATCTGGAGGGGCTTTGGATCTGGGGGAGTGACCGCAGATGGAGCCTGGATGACTATAGACTGCCTATGGCAGCTGATGCACTAAAATGCCCCGCCCAAGGTCAGTCTCACCTCCAGAACTCTCCACGTCGCAGGTGGGCCAGGGATCCATTCTCAGTATACACTCAACCACAGTCTTGACCCTCAGGTCCCCTGTTGGTCCCTCCCTCATCCTCAGGAGGAAACCAGGGAGACAGCAGCCCCTGCCACCTTGAAGGAGGGCCTGCTGCAGGCCTGGCTGGATGATGGGAGGCTGGCATGTTGCATCCCCCAGTGCCTGGGGTGGTAGCCAGGGGCTGGGCCTCAGGGAGCTGTCCATCTTGCCTCACCCCAAGCCTGGAGTGTCCCCAGCCTTGGCAGCCTCCAGGCTGAGATAACAGCCATTGCCACAAAGTCTCTGAGCAGCTTTCTTTCCACTTATACTGTTCAATTAATTTTAAATATTCAAGTAACAGGTGAACACATTTTTCTTATACCAATGGAATTATTTCAATAAAGCCAAGGATTCCTTGACCACTTGCCCTTCGGTGAATCTCAGGCCCAGGTAAACATTATTTGGATTTGCTGACTCTTTGTGCATTTACAGACACAAGTGCCCACCTCTAGTGCATATAAGCATCTGTATGTCTGTTATAAACAGCATAATCTGTCCATATTGTTCTACAGCTTGATTTTCTTACCATCAACTGTCTTGTTAAGTGGAACATACATCTGTGTGTGGCCCTATGTCATTCTCGTGATGTGTTCCCCAGGATGACTAGACTGGCCCACATAGTCTCACTCCTACTGTTGGATATTTGGGGTCTAGTAAGATTTTGCACGTCCCTTCCTTATGTTAGATGATTTTTCCTCCATTATTATGGGGCATCTCCAAGGCCATCTGCCCCCTTTACTCCTCACGTGCTCTATGGCTGTCTCCTCCACTGCCTTGCTTCAGCTTAAAAAAATTTTTTTTAATGTTTTGTTTATTTTTGAGACCACAGACAAAGTACAGGTTGGGGGGGAGGGGCAGAGAGAGATAGAAACACAGAATCCACAAAGCAGGCTCCAGGCTCCGAGCTGTCAGCACAGTCCCACACGGGGCTCAAACTTGTGAACCTCGAGATCATGACCTGAGCCAAAGTCAGACACTTAACCAGCTGAGCCACCTAAGCACCCTGTCTCAGCTTTTATCTCTTGCCAATGTTCCACATCTCCATCTCCAGGGCAAACCTCATCTGGCCACCCTGATGGACAGCTTACAGGCACAGCCACCAACAAACTGATCTCTATGTTCCACAAGAGCAGAGACTGTGGCCAATAAACATTTGTTGAGCTAGACAGTGTTGGTCATAGAAGCCTTAGGTGGGCATGCTTACACAGTGACCATTTCCTCAATTACCACCGCTTGAAGGCAGACAATGCCAAGGCCAGCTGTGATCCATGACCCATCCTGAACTGCAGGGAGGAGCCTAGCAGAAGGCAAGAAACCTGGGCTCACATCCTGCCCTGCCACTTCCTGGCTCTGAGTCCTTAGGCCAGTCAAGACCACATCTCAACCTTGATGGCATCAATCAATGCCTAAAATGTTGATGGGGCATTTACTTTGCAGAGACCAATGTTGGAGTCACTAAGAGAGGAGCATCCACATGTCCTGTGCCTCCAAATGGGGATGTGCTAGGAAGCCCCCAGCACGACCTCTGAGGTTTCTTTCAAAAAACTGAGCCTTAGGGGCACCTGGGTGGCTCAGACAGTTGAACGTCTGACTTCAGCTCAGGTCATGATCTCGTGGTTCGTGCGTTTGAGCCCTGCGTCGGGCTCTGTGCTGACAGCTCAGAGCCTGGAGCCCATTTCAGATTCTGTGTGTCCCTCTCTCTGCCCTTCCCTCCCCTTCTCTCTCTCTCTCTCCCTCTCTTTTTATCTCTCTCTCTCTCAAAAAAAATAGATAAACATTGGAGAAAAATTAAAAAAAAAACACCTGAGCCTGAGTCTAGGGAACACTTTATTTTTTTAATATGAAATTTATTGTCAAATTGGTTTCCATACAACACCCAGTGCTCATCTAAACAGGTGCCCTCCTCAATACCCATCACCCACCCTCCCCTCCCTCCCACCCCCCATGAACCCTCAGTTTGTTCTGTTTTTAGGAGTCTCTTATGGTTTGGCTCCCTCTCTCTCTAACTTTTTTTTCTCCTTCCCCTCCCCCATGGTCTTCTGTTAAGTTTCTCAGGATCCACAAAAGAGTGAAAACATATGGTACCTAGCTTTCTCTGTATGACTTATTTCACTTATCATAACACTCTCCAGTTCCATCCATGTTGCTACAAAAGGCCATATTTCATTCTTTCTCATTGCCAAGTAGTATTCCATTCTGTATATAAACCACAATTTCTTTATCCATTCGTCAGTTGATGGACATTTAGGCTCTTTCCATAATTTGGCTATTGTTGAGAGTGCTGCTATAAACATTGGGGTACAAGTGCCCCTATGCATCAGCACTCCTGTATCCCTTGGGTAAATTCCTAGCAGTGCTATTGCTGGGTCATAGGATAGATCTATTTTTAATTTTTTGAGGAAACTCCATACTGTTTTCCAGAGCAGCTGCACCAGTTTGCATTCCTGCCAACAGTGCAAATGGGTTTAGGGAACACTTTAAGACTGACTTCCAGGTTAGAGGAGGAAGAGAAGATAGAGGGTCCGGTTAAAGGACCCTGTAGGGCAGCCTAGGCAAACTGGGGAGGAGGGCAACTTCACAGCATGACTGACCTGGTTCATGCAGCGAGTCAGTGGCAAGAAAGGCAAGGTGGGTGGCATTCTAGATTAAAAGAGAACTAAGAAACATAACATCCACATATCATCCATTCATTGTATGGAGCCTATTTGAACAAGATAAGTGAGAAGAGACTTTATTTTATTTTTAAAGATTTTATTTTTATAATTAAAAAGTTTTTTTTCAATTTTTTAGAGAGAGACAGAGTGAGAGAAAATCTCAAGCAGGCTCCACACTCCACACAGAGCCCCACATGGGGCTCAATCTCATGACCCTGGGATCAAGACCAGAGCTGAAATCAAGTCAGACCTTCAACCAACGGAGCCACCCAGGAGCTTTGAGACTTTATTTTTGAGGCAATGGGGGAAATGTGACTGTGGACTATACATTTGATAACACCAAAGACTTCTTGATCATTAGTGTCATAATGAGAAATGTAGGGACAAAATAGGATTTGCTTTTTAAGTAAAGCTCTGATGATGGCCAACCAAAAATTGAGTTATTTTGTGAAAGATGTCTGATTACCAGTGACCTCCCCGTTTGTCTATAGTCTAAGAATCTTATGACAGGCAAACTGTATTTCTAAAAATGGAAGACTAAAGCTATTTGCAAAAGTTTTGAAAAGTTAAGGATAAGAACCAATGCCAATAACACTGTAGCGAAACCAGTATATTCATTTATTGATAGTGACAGTATACAAACATCAGAAGATAATTTGGCAATAAGCAGCAAAAACCCTAAAAATGTTTGTTCATCTTCTCCTGCCCAATCATCTCACTGCTGGGAATTTGCTCTGATGAAATAATCCACAAGAGGGGGGAAACTCTCACAGCAAGGGCCTGGCTCTTTGACTTACATATTTTGGCTTGTTAGCTTGGAAGGCAAAGCGTGAGAGCTGTCGCAACTTAGAGACCCAGGCAGTGCATTGTGGACAGCACTGTGATTATAGGCACTGTGATTACAGGGAGTCATGTGTGCCTGGGCCCAGGCCCACAGCAGGCCTGGGGAAGTGAGCTCTGAGTTCAGCCACATCTGGCGTAGGCACAGCTAGGCTGGCCAGGAAGTGGGGGGAAGGGGTGTTTCCAAGCTGGTACCATGCTGTCTTGGCCACAAATACAACTTCCTTGGGAATGGACTGTGAGCCCAGAGTGGACTGTGTTCATTCACCCAGTGAGAATCGAGTACTCCAGCTTTCGGTCCTGGAAAGACCTTGTCCTCGCCAAATTTCTCCCAGGAGTCCCTCTCTCCAGTCTTGAGATTCTGTGTTCATACACAGACAGGCTTCTCCCACTAGGGTGGGATTGTCAAGCTCTTTCCTGAAATCTTGTGTGGAGAAGGGGTGAGGTCATGAAGCCAGAGTATCTAGGGAGAAGGGTGAGCCTGTGAAGGGGAGAGGGAACAGGGTGAAGAAAACTCATTGGTTCTAGGTCCTTGGCACACATTATCATGCTGCGTCAAAACCTTGTTGGAATAAGGCACAGTATAAAATCTCTTATCACTGTTTCTTCCCCATAGTCCACAGTAGATATTATTGTCCCCATTTCACAGATGAGGAAACTGAGGCTCTGAGGGTTTGGTAATTTCACTAAGGCTTTAGGTGTAAAGTGGAGATGCCAGTCTGGATGCTAAGAAGGTTGTCTCTCTCTACGGTAACCCCTGTGACTTCTTAGGAAACCAAGGCTGACATTTAGAGGCTTACACAGGGGAGCTCACTGTCAGTCTCCTTGATTCTGACCCCAGGATCTGATTTCAACCCCCTCCCCCAAGGAGCTGAGCCCTCAAGTCCCACCTAAGTATGGCCTTAAGGCTGACCAACTTTCTGCCAATCCCACGGGACCCAGAGAGGAGACTCAGAGGTAGGACATGCCCAGGGTCTCTCTCCAGGAAGTTGAGGAACCAGGACTTGAGCCCAGACCATTGGAATGGCTGCACTGTATGGTAGATATGCATTTTACCATTTTTTCTTATTATGGTAAAATACACATGATGGAATTTACTATTTGAATTTGAATGATTTTAATGTATACAATTCAGTGACAGCAAGTACATTTATATTGCTGTTCAACCATTACCACTATCTAGTTCCAGAACACTCTTACCAACTCAAATGAAAACCCCAGACTCATTAACAGTCACTCCCCATTCCTCCCTTCCCCCAACCTCTAGCAACCACTAATCTGCTCTCTTTCTATAGATCTGCCTATTCTGGATGCTTCATATCAATGGAATCTCATGATACGTGTGCTTTGTGTCCGGCTTCTTTCACTGAGAGGGTTTCCCCATTCCTCCAAGTTCTGGCGTGTATCATCAAGCCATTCCTTTATTTTTTAGCCAAATGATATTTGATTATACAGTTGACCTTTAAACAACTCAGGGGTTAGGGGCCCTAACTCCCCATGCAGTCAAAAATTTGTGTATAACTTTTGACTCCTCAAACATTTAACTACTGATAGCCTATTGTTGACCAAACACCTCACCAATAACATAAAGAGTTGATTAACACATATTTTGTATATGTTATATGTATTATATACTGTATTCTTACAATAAGGTAAGCTAGAGAAAAGAAAATGTTATTAAGAAAATCACAAGGAAGAGAAAATGCAGTTAGTACTGTCCTGTAACAAACCCACACATAAATGGACCCTCAGAGTTCAAACCTGTGTTGTTTAAGGGTCAACTGTATTCATAGACCACCTTTTGTTTATCCATTCATCCACTGATGGAAATTTGGATTGTTTACACACTCGGGCTATTATGAATAATGCTGCTATAAACATTTGTGTACAGGTATTTATTCAAGTACCTGTTTTCTTTTTTTTTATATATAATTTATTGTCAAGTTGGCTAACATATACAGTGTATACAGTGTGTTCTTGGTTTTTCGAGTACCTGCTTTCAATTCTTTCAGGTTTGTTCCTAGGAGTGGAATTGCTGGGTCATATAGTAATTCTATGTTGAACTTACCCAGAAACAACCAAACTTTTCCACAGTGATGGCAATGTTTTACATTCCCACCTGCAGTCTGCAAGGGAGCCAACTCCACATCCTTGGCAACACTTGTTATTTTCTGTTGTTATTGCCAGCCCTCTGGGTATGACGTGGTATCTCATTGTGATTTTGATTTGCGTTTCCCTGATGATCAGTGATAAGAGTATATTTTCATGTGTGTGTTGGCCATTTGTATGTCTTCCTCAGAGAAATGTTTAATTCAAGTCTTTACCCATTTTGTAATTGGACTGTCTTTTTTGTTGTTGAGTTGTGAGAGTACTTTATACATTCTGGATACTAGGCCCTTATCAAATGTATGATTTGTAAATATTTTCTCCCATTCTGTCAGGTGTCTTTTTACTCTCTTTTAAACACTTAGTTAATTTTTAAATTGAGGTATATTTGACAATTAAGAATTTTCTATATTTAGGATAATAAATTTAAGTACAACTTGATTCTTTGATATATGTTGCAAAATAATCACCACATTCAAGCTAATTAACATATCCATCTCTTTAGATAGCTATCACTTTGGGGGGCGGGTGGGGAGAACACTTATGATCTACTGTCTTAGAGGGGGTACCAGGCTGGTTCAGTTGGAAGAGCGTGCAACTCTTGATCTCGGGATTGTAAGTTTGAGCCCCATGTTGGGTGTAGAGATTACTTAAAAATAAAAATCTTAGGGGAAACTGGGTGGCTCAGTCAGTTAAGCATCTGACTTCGGTGCAGGTCATGATCTCACAGTCTGTGAACTTGAGTCCCGCATTGGGCTCTGTGCTGACAGCTCAGAGCCTGGAGCCTGCTTCAGATTCCGTGTCTCCCTCTCTCTCTCTCTCTCTCTCTCTCTCTCTCTGCTTCTCCCCCACTCACTCTCTGTCTCTGTGTCTCTCTCTCTCAAAAATAAATAAACTTTAAAAAAAATAAAAATCTTAAAAAAAAAGATCTACCCTCTTAGCAAATTTCAAGTATACAATCAAGTATTGTTAACTATAGTCACATTGTTGTGTCTTAGATCTCCAGTACTTACACATTGTGCATGACTAAAACTTTGTACTTCTTGACATCTCTCCATTTCCCTCTCCACCCAGCCCCTGGTAACTACCATTCTACTTTCTGTTTCTATGAATTCAACTATGTTAGATTCTACATATAAGTGAGATCATACAATATGTGTCTTTCTGTCTGACTTGTTTCATTCAGCATAATGTCCTTCAGAGTCATCCATATTGTCACAATGGCATTCAAGATTCTGTCTCTGTCTTTCCACAGTTTAATTATAATGTGTGTCAGTGCAGATTTCTGAGTTTATCCCACTCAGAAATTGTTGAGCTTCCTGGATATGTACATTCATGTATTTTTTCAAATTTGGTAAGTTTCTGACAATTATTTCTTCAAATATTCTTTTTGCTCCTGTCTCTTTAAACAATTTTTTTAAGTTTATTTATTTTTGAGAGACAGAGCGTGAGCGGGGAAGGGAAAGGAGAGAGGGAGACACAGAAACGGAAGCAGGCTCCAGGCTCTGAGCCATCCGAAGCAGGGCCAGAACTCATGAACCATGAGATCATGGCCTGAGCTGAAGTCTGACACTCAACCAACAGAACTGCCCAGGTGCCCCCCTTCTCTCTCTTTTTCTGGGACTTCCAATGTTGGCATGCTCAGTGATGTCCCATGGATCTCTTAGACTGTGTTAATTTTTCTTCATTCTTTTTTCTTCCTACTCATGAGACTGGATAATTTCATTTGACCTATTTTTTAAATTCTCTGATTATTCTTCTGCCGGTTCAGGTTTGCTTTGGTCCATGCTAGTGAATTTTTCATTTTAGGTATTGGACTTTTCATCTCTTTCCTAGTGCATTAGGGCCTCAGTGACAGAATACCACAGGCTGGGTGGCTTATAAACAAGATAAATTTGTTTCTCACAGTTTATAGAGCCTACATGTTTGAGATCAAGGTGTTGACAGATTTGGTGTCTGGTGAAAACCCAACTTTCTTTTTAAAAAAATTTTTTTTAATGTTTATTCATTTTTGAGAGAGAGAAAGAGAGAGACAGAGCATGAATGGGAGAGGGGCAGAGAGAGAGATGGAGACACAGAATCCAAAGCAGGCTGCAGACTCTGAACCTAACACAGAGGCCTGATGCAGGGCTCAAACCCACGAACCATGACCTGAGCCAAAGTCAGATGCTTAACTGACTGAGTTACCCAGATACATTGAGAGCCCAACTTTCTGGTTCATAGACCATCATCTTTTCACTGTAACCTTACATATGGTTATATGTAAGGTTATATAACCTTATCAAACTATATAGCGGAAGGGGCAAGCAAATTCTCTGAGGTTTCTTTTTATAAAGACACTAATCTCTTTCATGAAGGCCCTCCTCCTCCAAACAGTTTCCTTAAAGGCCCACCTTCCAAATATCATCATTTTGGGGATTTGATTTCAGAGTATGTATTGGGCGACGGGGCACAAACATTCAGCCTATAGTGATCTTCAAATTTTCCGTTTGGCTCCTCTTTACAGTTTCTATTTCTTTATTGGTATTCTCTATTTGTTGAGATATCCTTCTTCTGGTTTCCTTTCATCCTTTGTTCATGGTTCACTTTTTTTTCCTTTGAGTATAGTTAAGAAAGTTAAGTTAAAGTTTTTTTCTGGTAATTCTGATGTCTGGGACACTTTCTATTATTTTTTTTCCTGTAAATAGGTCATATTTTTTTTTCATTGCATGCTTAATATTTTTTCACTTGTTAAACCGTGGGCATTTAAAATATTATGCTGTTGTAAATGACATATCAGATAAAGGGTTAGTATCCAAAATCTATTAAGAATTTATCAAACTCAACACCCAAAAAACAAATAACCCAGTGAACAAATTGGGTAAAAGACATGAATAGACACTTCTCCAAAGAAGACATCCAGATGGCCAACCGACACATGAAAAAATGCTCAACATCACTCATCATCAGGGAAACACAAATCAAAACCACAGTGAGATACCACCTCACACCTGTCAGAATGGCTAACATTAACAACTCAGGCAACAACAGATGTTGGCGAGGATGCGGAGAAAGGGGATCTCTTTTGCATTTTTGGTGGGAATGCAGGCTGGTGCAGCCACTCTGGAAAACAGTATGGAGGTTCTTCAAAGAACTAAAAATAGAACTACCCTACAATCCAGAAATTGCACTATTAGGTATTTATCCAAGGGATACAGGTGTGCTATTTCAAAGGGACATATGCACCCCAATGTTTCTAGCAGCACTGTTGACAATAGCCAAAGTATGGAAAGAGCCCAAATGTCCATCTATGGATGAATGGATAAAGAAGATGTGGTACACACACACACACACACACACACATAGGAGTATTACTCGGCAATCAAAAAGAATGAAATCTTGCCATTTGCAACTACATGGAGGGAACTGGAGGGTATTATGCTAAGTGAAATTAGTCAGTTAGAGAAAGACAAAAATCATATGACTTTACTCATATGAGGACTTTAAGAGACAAAACAGATGAACATAAGGGAAGAGAAACAAAAATAATATAAAAACAGGGAGGGGGACAAAACAGAAGAGACTCATAAATATAGAGAACAAACTGAAGTTTACAGGAGGGGTTTTGGGAGGAGGGATGGGCTAAATGGGTAAGGGGCATTAAGAAATCTACTTCTGAAATCATTGTTGCACTATATGCTAACTAACTTGGATATAACTCAAAAAAAAATTAAATTTTAAAAGATAAAATATTTATAAAATAAAATAAAATAAAATAAAATAAAATAAAATAAAATATTATGCTGTT